>NC_079212.1:13881347-13928112 GCF_029633865.1 Lampris incognitus | reverse complement strand
ACGCGCACACAGGCCTGCACATAGAGAGAACTTAATTAGAGAAAGCAGCGCTGTCAGAAGCATTAGGCAGAGGTACACACTTAAGGGCATATGGTTTTAGTACTACACCATCGGGTCGGAGGAAAAGCACACAAACATACCTCAAAGCTCCCAGCCATGCTAATGAAATCACTCCCTTTCCATCCCACTGAGAGCAAACACAAATGTTTACAGACATCCCACAGTCCGTCCGCATACTCCTGCACCGCGCCGGGCCGGGCCAAGCTGTGAGCAGTGGCGAACGAGCCGAGGTGCTGCGATGTGTTCGTCTGATGCAGAGATGCTCGAACTGGTCAAATGTGGCAGAAGAGGTACAGTAGTCTACTGTCGTCAGCACATAAGCACCTCTGTATGGTCTCAACATGCTTGTTCGGTTTCCTCCCAACCATTTTCTGTCTCGTGTTTCGCACAAACGCGTGACGTTATAGCAGCTAGCAGGATTTTTTGTTGTTGTTGCATGACATGGGTTATTTGTTGGTTTCCAAATCCCCTTCACGAGGAAATGGTTGCTGGTAAACATGTGGGACTATAACAGGGACTACAGCTGCGATGAAATGTATACTGTATTTACTGGACGTACATAATCCTTGTTCAAAAATGCATATCATGTATCAGAAATGGACGACGGTGAGTCCCCGAGTCCTCCCGATTACATGAACTGTGTCCGTGTGCTATAGACTGAGTCAGGTTGAGCTCCTCTGAGGGTTTCAAATGCCATCTTAGTTGGGCACATTTCTTTTTCTATGCTCAAAAATTTGCAGTTTAAGTTTTGAACCATAGTTCCTGAGTAGTATTTTAGATTACTATTATTATTATTTTTCAGTAAATATGTAAATAGGTACGAGAGGGACGCCTCATGTTTTTGAGTCTGTGCATCACTGACAGGGGACTTAAAGGGACTGGGATGAAATCATAAAACCCAAACCGAAGGACCGAAACCAAACAAGAGAAGCATTCGACTTCTGCGTCTGTTCAGCTTTTGTGGCTCATTTACTAATTTTGTTTGCAAAAACGGTCATCTTCTCATCTTCTGCAGTGATGCAAATTCTTACCTTTTTTTTCTTCTTTTTTTTAGGGATCTGGATGCAGCAAATTGTCATTGGGTAACTGACACGGTGGATAAAATGACCAGACTGGTGCAGAAGGTAATATCACCGTACAAATGTGCATATGCTTCTTATTGAGAGCAAATGGGCTGTGATGAGGATTTCTAAATGGTTATCGCCTAACACAGAGCAACAAAATATTATTTTACCCTTTGACTTTTCGTGTCCTCTAACGGCACTGAGATGCATGAGCACCGCCTCACTGCCTTACCACTGATATTACCATTACTACTGTTATTGTTATTACCACCGATACGGCTGTGTTGATTGCTCGATTCATGATGGGATTTCATCAAGAAATACAACAAGATGCTGAATCACACTGCAGCCTACACATGACAGTGAACAGCGGTAGAAGTTAAGAGACCATCCCTCGCTTGTAGGCCACTAAAGTCAGAGGAAGGAAAAAAGAAAGGAAATCCTATCTGCCATCCTATAGTACATGCCCATGCCGGTCTGTCTGAGAGGACGGAGGGCCCATGTTAACTGACATGCTGCGACCTTGCCACTCGAAGCCTATTAAGACAATAAATTGAAGCGGTGCAACGTACAGTCCGGCGTCTCGACATTAAAGGCCTATAGGGAGAACAGGCACCCATCCGTTCGTGCAAAACTAAATAAATAAATAAATGAACGCTTCCTCCATGGTGATTAGACGGCATGCGGACTGAGGGCCCAAAGCCTGGCGTCATCAGAGGCATTTGTCACATCTCATCCCCGCCGCCCTGCCTGTCTCTTGGGGAGGAGGTCGTGTCATCAGAGGGCCAATTTAGGTTGTCGTGGGAAACCTGCTGTTGTGACATGCGGCTAAACTGTAAGAGAGGGACCGCGCTGCAACTCTCCATCACTCACCGGCCGGCGTAGATGAGCCGAGTTTGGACCTCGTGGGTTTTGAAGCACGGCTCACACGAGCACACAAGGCATTGGCTGTACTAGGAACTGACCAACACATGAAGCACAAAATGTAGAAAAAAAAGAAGTACGATGTGTGTTATCCTCCCTACCTGTTGGTCACTGTGCGAATACTAAGCCCTCTGTCATTTAGGGCCATGCAAATAAACTTGACTTGACTTGCACAAATGCAGCAATCTAGCAGGTAGACCTTTCTGACAACAACGCACATTTAGTTTAATATCGGTCTTTGATTTGTGACATGTGCATAAAATTTTAAAAAAAAAAGATCTCTCGCAGGAGACAGTGTGGCCACTAATGACAGCAAAAGCCATATTTTGCAGACTGGCTAAGTTAAAAAAAAGTTAACTGATCTGCAGTACAGGATGAGTAAATTTTATTATAGCGTAACTTAATGCGTTAGTAAGGAATCATGTGGGAAATAATTTTCCCTGTGTGTAATTTTCTCATTTTCAATTCCGCCTGAAAAAAAAGCAGAACCCGCAGCAGTACTTGTTAAGATTTGATTTTGCTTATTTACAAGGAGACAATATAAGTGGGGGGGGGGGTGAAAAAATGGCACATAATATTTAACATGCAAGCCAGTGAAGCTGCAGTCTTATTCCAAACAGGAGGGAAAATCCGGGTCATGATCAGCGGGGCAGGACCAAGACCCAAGACCCAACATCGGGCAGTAGGCAGTACAAGTCCAACAGCAACACCAGAGAGGGTTGAATATTCTCAGACTGAGACAAGAACATGGCTGCAAATATACTATTCAACAGCAGTAACACAATATTACAACGTCTTAGTGTATAAGTCCCCGCTCTCCATCATCACCATTGGAAGCCGCTACACACGGTAGCCACGTGTGCGCGCGGGTGTGCGCGCGCGCGTCTCGAGAACTACGCCGGCTCACTCCTAACCTGCAAACCAAATTGGCCTTGTAATGTTCATCGAATTAAGTCGAGGAGGGAGACAGGAGCTGGAATCGTGTTAATAACTGTCTGGGGGTGAGACGGGCCGAGGAAGCTCGCAAATCACCCAAACACCCAGAGACAGATCCTGGATGCCCCGGGCGCACTATGCGCCCTTCCCCTCAGCACCGCCGACCTCCGAGCAGGCCAGAAGGGCCCCCACCAGCCGCAATGGGCTCCCTTAAACACATATCCCGTTACGTCAACGGCTTATTAGCAAGAGAGAGAGAGAGAGAGAGAGAGAGAGAGAGAGAGAGAGAGAGAGAGAGAGAGAGAGAGAGAGAGAGAGAGAGAGAGAGCAAGTGGTGTGGCCCGGAAAGTCCCCAACTATTTGTATGCGGCAGGCTGGAGGCCAGCGCGCTCCGCGGGAGGTGGAGCTGCACCTAATCAGCGTCATGGAAGGTGACTGCTCCCTTACTAACGCTGCAACTTGATGACATCTTCTTCTTTTTTGGGGGGGGGGGCATTTAGGTGACTCAGTTTTTCCCCTCTTCTTTTTATAAAAGTGCTACCACATTTCTCTCGCGTGCGTCTTGCAGAAGTTGGATCGGCCTCTTTACTGCCTGTAGTAGCTGCAGCTTTAAACCAAAAGACAAGAAAACCCAAATAGTTTGCCTCGAGACCCAGCACCTCTCCAGCTAGGGCGGCTGGTTCGGCCAAACAAGAGCAAGATACGCTGTGAAGTGAAGGAAATCCGATCCGAGCACGCGTATGTGCTTAATTATAAAGACACATAAACCAGATCTGAACTTCGTGTCGCAACGCAGCCGCACGGCGTCGTTCGTGTGTGTGCGCGCGCGTGTGCGCGCGGTTACGTAACCGTTGTAATGGTCGGATTCTCTTTCCACAGTTGTACAATTACAATCATGTGAAGCGTGCAATGACACAATCCTAGCCCGGCGATAGCCGAACTCCTTTCTTTCCCCCAACAAAGTCTGAGCCTGCATGGGACCGGGATCTCCCCCCCACATGTCACGCGGTAAACTGGCCGTGGTCGGTGCTGCAGCGGACGGCAGGTGCGAGGTGAGCCGTGGGAACTGGACCGCATCCTCGGCACTTCTTCTTAACGTGCTAATGGTGCATGTTGCATAGTTTACACATGTCAGAGGGTGACATCATACCTCTTTTTTTGCACAATTTACCCCCCCCCCCAAAAAAAATCCAAAACCTATTTGTCAACGGCATGTTGTCTCTCACAAAAAGAAAAAGAAAGAGAGAGAAACGGACTCTGATTAAACAGATGTTTACTTTGTTTCCAAAACAAAACCTTGTCATACATAGGCCAAAACAATCGTTTCTATGTAGCGTTTGTTATATCGGAGTTGAACATTGCGGTTGTAGATATGTAAACATTGTTTAAGGTTTATGCATCAGACTAAAAAAAAAACAAAAAACAAAAAAAAACCTTTTTCACAGAATGCTTTATAGTAATTAGAGTGGGAGGGAGAGACCGTCGTGGATGCAGAAGGTAAAAGTTCGGGTACCGGAACCGAATCGGATCAAGGCTTGTCGTTGCAGTGTTTGAAGAGGGTGGAGGGCGTCCCGGAAAAAGTAGTACACTTCTCGGCGCAGGTGGCGAGCGCCGAACTCGAGAAAGGGTAAACGGCAGCCTGTCCAAAGGGCGCCAAGGCGGTGGGCATCGGCGAGGTGATGCTCTGTCCCTGGTTCAGATACGCCACAAGCCGCCTCATCTCCTCCAGGGCCTGGGCCTGCATGAGGATATAGTTTTTGGCCAGGAGAAGCGTGGCGATTTTGGAGAGTTTTCTCACCGAGGGGCTGTGAGCGTACGGGATGACGGAGCGCAGGCCGTCCAGCGCGTCGTTCAGGTCGTGCATGCGTCTCCTCTCCCGCGCGTTGATGCTGAGGCGCAGGGAGCGCTGCTCCTTGGGTTTCTTCGCCAGGGGTCCCCCGTGCTTATCGTCGTCGAACGCCGAGCCCCGCTTCCGGGACTCCAGGGTGTCGAAACCGTCGTCGTCGTCGCTGGTCTGCTCCCCGCCGCTCTCGTTCGACTTGCTGGTCTGGCTGGAGAGGAAGTCGGCGGCTTGCGTGAGCGGGAAGCGGCCGGGGCTTCCAGCACCGTGGCCAGCGCCGAAGCCGAAGGCGGACTGGCCGTAGCGCTGCGTCAGGTCGAGCAGCGTGTCGTTGCTGATGGACTTCAGCAAGTTGTCTTCGCCGGCATTCATGTTTGTCTTCCCCAGAGGAACAAAATTGTTTTTGTTTTTCTCACCACTGGAGTTGTAAGGCGACGCGTCCCTGTTTCCCCCCCTTCTTCTTCGTCTTCTTCTTCTTCTTCTTCTTCTTGTGGTTTTGCAGAGTAACAGAGTGAAAAGGCTTCCGGGAGTTACTCTTTCCCTGGGAGTTGCGCTTTTCCCCTTGCCACGCGCTTTCTTGGCGGCTCTTCCAGAGGAGGACTGTTAATCTGAGTGTTCACCCCCTCTGCACGCAGCGCTCCCCCCTCATACTCTATACGTCCAGACAGCGCCGCTTTCCCTAATTGCGTTTTTGGTTTTTTTTAAACGACGTTTAAAGACGCGTTGGTGAGAGCGTGGAGCGCGCGAACTGACTCTCCCCCCCCCGTTCTGGTTCCTCGTGAGCGGCCGGAGTGTGACTCGTGCGCTGCTCCGCTCGGGCGTTAGTAGGAGCGCGCGGCCCTCCGGGATTATCTGTCTGCCCCGTCCAATCAGGAGGCGTTTTAATTACCCGGCCCGGGGCGCAGACCTGCCCCCCCTTCCCACCCCCGCCTTCAATCATTATCTGGATAATTGCGACGCGGATTGACGCGCGTTATGTGTGGTTTAGGATCTTCACTTCAGGTCGCTTCCTCTTGTGTACGTGTACTTACTCGTACTTGTCTGCACAATGTATATATATGTATCCATCGGGATATACCTTCCTTATACTCCCCGGGATATGTTTTATAATTGCATTTTTATTTTATTCTCATTTTATTATTATTGTTGTTGTTCCATTTCTCTTGTTGCACAGTTTTGGAGTTGCCGCAAATAAAATCACCACACTGCTTATTATAGGCGCGCTTGTACTTGTGACAAACAAACCTTTGAATCTTGCATTTTTGTGAAAGCAATCTCAAATTGAGATGCTATCTTCTCCGGACACATTGGGGAAGAGGTGTACATCTTACCAAAATCTAAGCTTTCTAAACGTCAGTTACGCCATTTCCCCCCCCTTCTTTCAGACACATCCCACGTTCAGAAAACCTCGGCAGGCGGCTAATGAGTCTGTCCTGTCCACGTTGAGAAGTGTCCAATATCATCGTGTTTTCCACGCTATCGTCTCGGTTCCCTGCATAAAGTGAAAGTTGTATATGTGCGTGGATGAACCGTGCCCGTTTGTGTACAAGTCTCTGGTCGCGACCGTGACCCATCTTGATATGTCTGTTGCTGAGATCAGTGAGCTGGGGGTCAAAATTCAGGGACAGATTAACAAAAGGAGGGAGGACCCTGGGCGATGTATATTAGTCTGCCTTGGACGGACCTGTGAGAAACGGGACTACAAACCGGCGAAGCGCCACAGCTCCGCACTTTGCACATTGGCCTGTCAGTGTCTGCGCGAGCAACAGATGCTCATGGGCACGCTGCAGCCATTCAGCTTTGCAAATATTTGGTCAAGCCTTTTGTTTCGACAAATTGTTGATATCGAACATGAAAATCGCCGCATTTCTTTTACGGTGAAATTGATGCGACAGGCTTAAAACAATGATCATTTTCATTACCGTCAATTATAATTAAATCTAATGACGGTGAAATTAAGAAATACGTCGGGAGCTTTCGATGCAAGTAAAAGGTTTTCCTGAACAAAAGACTCGTCAGAACTATTTCTGGAGCTAGGATGCCTGCGACCGGAGCCCTCCCAGCTTTCATGACAAGCCTGCCACCGTGTGTCCAGTATGACGCATTACACCAATGCGCCCGGATACCGTCTATTTACCGCGTTCATTACTCCTGCTGTCAAAACTTGGGACGATATTCTACAATATCAATTACAGTTTATACATTTGTGCAATTAAAGGGATGTGGAGACATAATTTGGTAAATTCATGTTGGCGACTTCTTGTATATGGCAGAATAAGAAGCCTGTTTGAAAACGGAGAACTGAAAACATTGTGCTCAATGTCTGTGAATGTTCTCATTCATTCAGGTCATGGTTATCCAAAGGAATTGAATCAAGTGCAACTGGACTTGGTATATATCAGTGAAGACGTTTCGCCTCTCATCCAAGAGGCTGCCTCAGTTCGTGTCTTTCTGACTAGACCAAGCTAGCTTGGTCTAGTCACAAAGACCAAGCGTCAGAAAGGCACGAACTGACGAAGCCTCTTAGATGAGAGGCGAAACGTCTTCACGGATATATACCAAGTCCAGTTGCACTTGATTCAATTCCTTTGGATTGTGCTCAATCCGTCCTTGAAGTCTGACTCGTTCTATGCAGATGGCTCTATGGCGTGGTATCTGGAAACAAGCTCAGTTCTCATGTAAGAACTACAGGAATTCTGATGAAGTGCTTATTGCCCTGTAAACTGACCACCAATTTATTTATTTATTTAGGATGGTGGGGTGGAACAGGAACGACCAGATATGTACTGAAGGTGGCCAAGGCTGGCCCTTGCTCCCTGGGCTCCCCTCTCAATACACACCTGGAAGCACTACTACGAGTCTGTCATTTGCAGTGGAATACTATATAATAATATGGAAACACAGCTAGGCTAATGTAACCTAACAGTGGAACATCTTCCAAGACTCAATCAAGACAGCTGTGAGTAACCATACATCGTCCATCAAAGAAAGTTGAATCAGTTCATCTGGACATAACGTTTATTGAGAGAAACGTTTTATCACTCATCTAAGTGACCCCATCAGTCTCAACTGACTGCAGGTATCCCCACCCTTATAAACAATACAGTTGCACAACGACTGAAACCAACGATCAGTTTCATATGCAAATAGGCGTGACCGTTAACTAGAGCTACAATGGCCATGTGTACTATTCACAGAGGATTTGGGAATGTTGGCAATCACAGCATCGTAAGATGGCGACAGATGTACTCTTAGCCCCCATCGGTTCAGAGATGGTCGGTCCCTCTTCACATAGATGGCCTCTTTGACTCTCATTGAGCATGCATAAAGACATACATCGTCCACTATAGACCACTTTCTCAGGCTGATTGCAACTGATCTTGAATCGGTTTACCGTCTTACTCGCTTTTCGAGGCCGCTTCCGGTAGTGATGGCGTTACAGAGAAGACAGACAGACAGACAGACAGACAGACAGACAGACAGACAGACAGACAGATAGATAGATAGATAGATAGATAGATAGATAGATAGATAGATAGATAGATAGATAGATAGATAGATAGATAGATAGATAGATAGATAGATAGATAGATAGAAAAACGAAAGAAAGAAAGAAACTGGTAACAACCGCATGCAAGACAGACTTGATAAAGTGAATCACTGCTGACCATACCTGCGCAACTGTCCACCGAACATTTCCGGGGCACACAGAGTGTGAGGGCCTACTATGACCAGTAGATGGCAGAAAAGATCGTGAAATAACAAAGCAGCATAAACACGGGCGCTCTACATTTCGCTTTACTACAGGTCAGTGAGTTTTATGACAGTGTGTTTTGGGTTCTTCTTCTTTTTTGGGAGGGGGCAGTGCAACTGTAGTATTACATTTTTTAAACGTGGTAGAATTTTGAAAGTAAAGTCAGATAACATTTCAAGATAATGTTCGAATTTCGAGATTTAAGTCAGAAATGCATGAACAGATTTGAAATCACACACACACTCACACGATTATAGTTATCGTCGTTGTTATTTTAGTTATTATTACAGTTGTGTTATTGTCATTTTCGGTTTGTATTGTTGTTCTTGATCTGTTTGGGTTTTTTTTCTTTTAATGCAACATCTGTTCAGACAGCTCTGTGAAATGCACTTCAAATAAACTTAACTAAAATAAATACGCACTGACATATCACCCTTACCGCCCGCGTCGCCATGGTAACTGTAGATTGGCTGCCATACAATGGCGGCACACCATTTGGCGATGGCAGACGATTGAACCTCCGTGTTGCAGTGACAGAGAAAGACCACCGCGCGGTAGTAAAGCATTTGCTATCGTCTTAAAGATGGCGTCGTCATCTTTCTGAAGAACAATTCGCACACGCATGCACTTAACACCACAACACACACACCCACACACACACACACACACAAACACACACACCCACACACACGTGTATGTGTGTATGTATGTGTTGTATGTAGAATATATATGTATGTATGTGTATATGTATGTGTGTATATGTATGTGTGTGTGTGTGTGTGTATATATATATATGTGTGTGTGTGTGTGTGTGTATATATATGTGTGTGTGTATATATATATATGTATATATATATTTTTTTTTTTAATATATTTTTATATATATGTATATAAAATCTCCCTCTCACCCTTTTTTCGGGTGGTGTGTTTCTTCCTCAAGCTTGGGTCCTCTATCAGAGGCCTGAGAGTTTGAGGGTTGTGCGCAGTATCTTAATTGTTCCTAGGACCACACTCTTTGGGACAGGGACCTCAGACGTTGTTCCTGGAATCTGCTGGAGCCACTCTCCCAGTTTAGGGTTCACAGCCCCTAGTGCTCCTATTACCCCTAGGACTACTGTGGATTTCACCTTCCGCATCTGATCTAGTTCTTCCCTCAGCCCTTGGTATCTCTCTAGCTTCTCATGCTCTTTCTCCCTGATGATGCCGTCGCTCAGGATTGCTACATCGATCACTGCTGCTGTCTTCTGTTCCTTGTTGACCACCACATTGTCTGGCTGGCTAGCCAACACCTGCTTGTCAGTCTGGAAACTGAAGTCCCACAGGATCTTAACTCTGCCATTCTCAACCACCTTTGGTGGTGTTTCCTATGTGGACTCAGGGACTCCCTGTCTGTATTCCTATACAGATATTCCTGTACACTATCCCAGCCACTTGGTTATGCCTTTCAGTGTACACTTTCCCAGCTAGCATTTTCCACCCTGCTACTAAGTGCTGGACTGTCTCAGGGGCATCTTTGCACAACCTGCCTCTTGGGTCTTGTCTGGTGTGGTAGACCCCTGCCTTAATCGATCGGGTCCTGAGTGTCTGTTCTTGTGCTGCTATGGTCAGGGCCTCAGTGCTGTTCTTCAGTCCAGCCTTTTCTCATCACTGGTAGGATTTTTTTGATATCAGCTACATCATCTATCTGTCGATGGTACAACCCATGGAGGGGCTTGATCTTCCATGATACCTCTTCTTCTTCTTTCTCCCTACTCTCTGTCTTCTGCTGCCTGAGGTACTCACTCAGCAGCTCATCCGGGGGGGGGGGGCTCTATCTGATGTACTCATGGATGTTCTTTGTTTCATCCTGGATAGTGGCTCTGACACCCACTAACCCTCAGCCCCCATCTTTTCTCTTATCGTACAGTCTAAGGCTGCTGGACTGCAGATGGAACCCTCCGTGCAGTGTGAGGAGTTTCCGTGTCCTGATATCTGTGGCCTTTACCTCCTCCTTTGGCCAGTTCATTATTCCAGCTGGGTATCTGATGACTGGTAGGGCATATGTGCTGATGGCTTGGATCTCATTCTTCCCATTGAGCTGGCTCCTCAGGACCTGCCTCACTCTCTGGAGGTATTTAGCTGTAGCTGACCTCCTTGCTACCTGCTCATGGTGGGTGTATGTATATGTAAAGACATATATATGTACACTCACTGGTCATTTTATTAGGTACACCTTGCTAGTACTGGGTTGGACCCCCTTTTGCCTTCAGAACTGCCTTAATCCTTCGTGGCATAGATTCAACAAGGTACTGGAAACATTCCTCAGAGAGTTTGGTCCATATTGACATGATAGCATCACGCAGTTGCTGCAGATTTGTCGGCTGCACATCCATGATGCAAATCTCCCGGTCCACCACATCCCAAAGGTGCTCTATTGGATTGAGATCTGGTGACTGTGGAGGCCATTTGAGTACAGTGAACTCATTGTCATGTTCAAGAAACCAGTCTGAGATGATTCGAGTTTTATGACATGGCGCGTTATCCTGCTGGAAGTAGCCATCAGAAGATGGGAACACTGTGGTCATAAAGGGATGGACATGGTCAGCAACAATACTCAGGTAGGCTGTGGCGTTGACATGATGCTCAATTGGTACTAAGGGGCCCAAAGTGTGCCAAGAAAATATCCCCCACACCATTACACCACCACCACCAGCCTGAACCGTTGATACAAGGCAGGATGGATCCATGCTTTCATGTTGTTGACGCCAAATTCTGACCCTACCATCCGAATGTCGCAGCAGAAATCGAGACTCATCAGACAAGGCAACGTTTTTCCAATCTTCTATTGTCCAATTTTGGTGAGCCTGTGCGAATTGTAGCCTCAGTTTCCTGTTCTTAGCTGACAGGAGTGGCACCCGGTGTGGTCTTCTGCTGTTGTAGCCCATCTGCCTCAAGGTTCGACGTGTTGTGCGTTCAGAGATGCTCTTCTGCATACCTCGGTTGTAATGAGTGGTTATTTGAGTTACTGTTGCCTTTCTGTCAGCTCGAACCAGTCTGGCCATTCTCCTCTGACCTCTGGCATCAACAAGGTATTTTCGCCCACAGAACTGCCGCTCACTGGATATTTTCTCTTTTTCGGACCATTCTCTGTAAACCCTAGAGATGGTTGTGCGTGAAAATCCCAGTAGATCAGCAGTTTCTGAAATACTCAGACCAGCCCGTCTGGCACCAACAACCATGCCACGTTCAAAGTCACTTAAATCACCTTTCTTCCCCATTCTGATGCTCGGTTTGAACTGCAGCAGATCGTCTTGACCATGTCTACATGCCTAAATGCAATGAGTTACTGCCATGTGATTGGCTGATTAGAAATTTGCGTTAACGAGCAGTGGGACAGGTGTGCCTAATAAAGTGGCCGGTGAGTGTATATAATATGTATGTATATATGTACATGTAAATACATATGTAAATACATACATACAAATATAGCAAGGCAATGGAAAGAAGAACTGGGGTTGGTCCCCAGGCATTGCAGCGGCCCACTGCTCCTATACAACAGGGTGGGTTAAATGCAGAGAACAAATTTCATTTTAAGAATACAGTGCTGAATAAAGCGGCGTTGTTTCTTTCACGTGTGTGTGTGTGTATATATATATATATATATATATATATATATATATAAATATATGTGTGTGTGTATGTGTGTATATATGTATGTATATATATGTATGTGTAGTATGTGTATGTGTATATATACATACACACATACACATACACACACACACACACACACACACACATATATATACTAAGCAAAAAAAGTAAGGAAATTTGTGTTTGGTAGATTATTTCTTTGTTGTAACAATGCTTCTTGGCAATAAATCTTCTACCGTTGGAAAGCCTGTTTATTTCCCTTTTAAATGGTGCCATATTTGTAAGGAACATGCATTTGTGGGATGAGCAGCAGAGCTGAGTATGTGGGTTGCGACCATGAAAAATTTGCCAAATCTTCTCCGTCAATGCCAAATGGCTTATTTTGCTGTTGCTATTGACTCCTGTTTTGAGCTTCTGGTACCCCAGGTGCTGACAACCAGGTGCCTGATATAAGATTTACTGCCAAGAAGCATTGTTACAACAAAGACATAATCTACCAAACACACATTTCCTTACTTTTTGTGCTTAGTATATATATATATATATATATATACACCTTACACACACACACACACACACACACACACACACACAAACAGTACACGTCTGCAAACACACATAAATAGACAGGTAGCTGCACTGTGTTGCCTCCATTACAGAGTTTTCCTTTTTTTTTCTTCTAGGTGTTTAGTTTGTGAGTCAATTTAATTGACCAAGTATGACCACATATGAGGAATTTGGCTTGGTAGGTTGCTCGCAGCTACACATAACATGTTCACATGTACACAACAAGTGCAAATTAAGAACGAGCCCCATTATCCAAAAAAATATCAAAATAATAAGCATAAAAATAGGAGTATGAGTGCAGATCCAAATATGAACAATATTAGAAGTGTAGCAGAACTGGGTGTGTAATAAGTAGGGCCTTGGCGAAACCAGTTACTGTGAGTAATGAAGCATATACAGAGTATCGCATGTCTTTCATTATTGGGATCGGAATAGAAGTATCTTACATATCTAACACGGTCTTTTCGTGACTGTCTACAGATCTCGAGCAGAAGCAGCTCCGGGTCAAAGCTAATGTGGAGTACGGGTACAGGTAGCCGGCCCCCCTCAGCCCATCATACGAGGCTCCTATGTTCCTGCTGGCCCATTTCTCAGCCTTTCTCTGTCTCACATAGCCTCTCACACATAGTCATCCTCCATTTCTATCTCTCTTTCACTCTGATTCTCACACACACACACACACACACACACACACACACACACACACACACACACACACACACACACACACACACACACATCAAAGTGCTGCTCTGAGTAAAGATGAAGCAAGGTCCTTTGATCTCTCCCTGCCAACTCTGATTAATGCGTGGATTTACAGTGCAGACCTACAGGGACCTGGCAGCCATGACACCCTTCTGCTGCACTGGAATCTCGCTCGCCCGGCAACCAATCAGGGCCCCCGCTTTTACTCAAGCTCCAATCAGAATTGCTGGCTGAAGAATCACTCACAAACAAATGAACATTCCCACTCATCCAACCACCACCATCCAACCCAAAGTCTCCAAATTCCGCCGACGCCATCAGTCAGGACCCGCGCATCGCGGCGGCGGCCAATCAGAGGGGTTCAACTCACCAGTTTGCACTGTCAAGCCTAGCCACAACCCAAAGACTTTGTCCTCGTCTTAGACAAAAGAGGAGACAAAGAAGTTAGGCTATATGAGCCCGTTGTGAATTGGCAATGCGAACGTTTCATTCAGCTAGTTCTGCCAGCGGACTGCACTGGTGGGTGTAGCGTTGGTGTTTCGGTAGGAGGTTTGCTGACAACCAAGTTGGTGCAGGGAATCTTTCGCATCCAGCATCAGAGAAAGTGTTTGCGCCCCAGATATTGCTCATTGCACCCATGTTTCATCACAAACACAGCCAGCAAAAGTCAACAAAGCACCCACTCTGTGCTCACTCCTTTTTACTCCAACACTCTCTCCTCCATCCCTCCCTACCCTCTCTCACTCACTTATTCTCTCTCTCTCCGTTCCTCTCTTCCATCTCTTCTCTCTCCTTTTAGTCCCCCATCACTGCAGTGCAATGCAGATTTTTCACAGGGTGGGGGTAGGCTATGGTGGAGATGGGCGGGGTCCAATGAATAATTGTTGAAGATATTTTTACTCTGACCCACTTTAGAGTCCCATTCGCACCCCTTAAAGGTGCCGCAGCCCCATGTGGTCTCCTTGGCTTTGTACGGCGATCCCAGAAGTGCTACTAAACACCAACCAAAAAAAAAAAAAAAACACAAATTGAAAAGTGAATTGTGTTGTCTCAGCTAAGGGGGACACGCTCCGCCGTAATGGAGGACCGTACTGACCTGCCGTCCAGAGAATTAAAGTGTTCTGTAAGGACGCGGTGCTTTTTTTTTTTTTATCGTTTAAAAATACCGGATGACGTGATGATGTTAAGGTTGACCAGGCCATTGAAGCCAGCCTGCTGTGTTCGCTTTGCTGCATGACGGGAAACGTTTTCGTCTGAACGCCGTCAACCTGAGCACACGCATGCATCCAAGAGGGCGTATGGTGAACATGACGGATGTACACGCATACGGATGACTTGCCCGCATTTCTTCAGGACAGCTGTTGAAGTGATAAAGGGTCAGTTGCAATGCATTGTTTTGATTTTTTTTCTTTTACAGCCCAAACATGCATCGCCTGCTCTTTCCTTCCATTTTTTCTTTTTTTTGTTGTGTGGAAACAACGGTAGAGAGAGATGGGTATGACTTGCAACAAAGGTCCCTGGCTGGAATCGAACCAGGGGCATCGTGGTCACGTGGCCTGCTCTGTAACCATCCGTCTACCCAGCCTGCGCCTTTTGCACATGCTGCTGTGCTGTGATCTCATATCTGCAAAACTATCTCCTTCTCCTCATCCTTTTTTTCCCCTCCTCTCCCTCCTCCTCCTCTTCTTTTTCATCTTCCTCCACCTTCTTTCAGCTTAATGGGACCTGTTTTCTGATAGGCCTCGGCAGATAGAACAGTCAGCAAGAGAAAATATACACTTCGGACACAAAAGCGATGGACGCCCCGATGCGCGCTCTGCGTGACTAGACGTTTGACAGGGGGTTTTGTTGGTTTCCACCTCACCTCCTCTCTTAGTTTTCCTTCTTATCCCTCTCCCAGCTGCTCCGGTTATTTTGCTCCCTTTGTTTCTGTCTGCAGTAGTTTCTCTTTCCTCCCCCTTTATCTCCCATGTAACACCCCCCCCCCCCCGCCTCCCTCTCTCCATCCTTCCCATGTCTCACGGTGTAAAAAAAAGTCACCCAGAGTTTCCCTTCCAGGGTTTTTTTGCGGACAGGAAGTCCATATTTAATGAAGTGACTCTCTTGTTAAAATGCTTTTAAGTGCTCCTGCGCAGGGCTTCGGGCTGGATGGTGGGCTGAGCCCTTTTATTTATTCATTGGGCGGTTCAGTGCCTGTTCCCCCGCTCCGGCTCTGTGAAGAAGGGAGCGGATTAGAAGAGTGAGTGCCCCCCCCTTCCCAGCTCCACTCAGACCCCCCCCCATTCTTCTTCCTCCCCTGCCCTGATCCCCCCCCCTCCCCTCCCACTCTGGCCGTGTTCTCTCCCTCCGGGGACACCCCTACGTCAGTCCACATTAACATCCATCAGTGCACGGTCCTCTGGAGAGGGGGACAAGGCTCTGTCTCACTGACTCACACGCAAACACACACACACACACACACACACACAAGTATGTGCACAGAGATATACACACGTGAAGACAGGAAAACAGACATACACACGCGTGTGCATGCAAACACACACACTTGCACTACTAACACGTGTTCAGAGACATGCACGGCAGACAGACACACACGTGCGCACACACACACAAACAAACACACACACACAGAAAAAGGCAAAGCGAGAGACACATTCTCAAACCAACACACACTCACATAGTTATGAATTGGCTCAAAGTATCTCCGTCAACCCTGCTGCAGTCCTGCCTTGAGCTACACTCAGTTTCCCCGTCTCTCTCTCTCTCTCTCTCTCTCGCACACACACACACATACACACAGCACCGCTTTTGTTTACATGCAAGCACTTATTTTCCTCAGATTCCTGCGACGTTTGAGAGTTAGACAAGTGCAGCTGTCCCCTACTTGATCAGTAGGCGTATTAGCGGCAGAAAGTTTGAACAAGCATCTGAGGCTTGCTGGAAAACAGACGGAGAGAGAGAGAGCGAGAGAGAGAGGCGGAGGGGAGAAACTTTCTCTGAGTGAAGGCTGAGATCTTGTGTTGTGCTGATCCTCTCTCTTGGTGTGAAGTTGGGGCTGTCTGCTCCCTCGTTATCGCTCCTCGCTTACACAATGGGAGAGCTGGTCTGGATGAGAGAGGCATATCATTAACCAAGAGTGTTTCTACAACAAAGCGCAGACTCCATCAAATACCACTCATTCCCCGCACACGGGTGTCACCCTCATCACTCCCTCTAACTGAACGCCTATCTGAAAAAAAATTGCCCTCATTTGTCGAAGGCAGACTTATCTTTTTTTCCCCTCTCTCCCCCCCCCCCCCCCGTCAGCGGGGCCTAATAGAAATTCATGTTCGTATTTCCCCTCTCTCTCAAATCTCTGGGAATTGTGAAATGTTAGTGTTCATATCTAAAATTGGATTACATTTTGCGGGGAGCCGTTTGATGTATGCGTGTGCGTGTATGCAGGGGTGTATGCATGCTTGTGTGTGTGCGTGAATCCGCGGGGGTGGGGGGTGGGTGAGGGGGTGGGGGGGGGGGCGGATTGCGCTGTAGCCATGCAGAGTGATGCAGATTGTTTCTACCACAGCTCACTGCCTAATTCACCACTCTGACCTAGATTTCGGTATCAGGCACAGAAGATGGTTCAGCGAAGAGAGATGTTGTCCTCTCAAATCACGCTCACATCAACACACCAACACACACACACACACACACACACGGACGCGCTCAGACACCCACCCACAGGATGATCCACGCACACACAATGAGGCTGAATGACTGAGTCACTTAAGAGCACCTCGTTGCTAGTGGATATTTGACTCGGGTTATATCATATTTTTACATGGTGTCTCACCCAGTGAGTTGCCCATTACTGGGGCGGCGGTCACCCACACCTTCTGAAAAACTGCAAAGTGCCACTCAAACGCTTTTAACCGGGGCTTTGGTGAATTATGAAAGGAGCTGCTGATTCGGTCTGTTCTCGCCAAATCACATCTCTATCACTCCTTCGTTTTGTCATTGAAGAGTTTCCCCCTTTCTCTCTGCCATTTCAAATCTCACATCAAACCTAAATGTGAAAATGCAAATTCCTCCTCTCAGCAAGCTCGGCTCACACAAACTTATAATTGGTTTCAGTCTATTAACGTAAAAACTGTCCTCGTCTGCGCCACATATATAAACCTGCACTATGATTGAGAAAGAGAGGGCGAGAGAGAGAGAGAGAGGGCAAGAGAGAGAGCGAGAGAGGGTGAGAGAGAGAGGGCCAGAGAGGGAGAGGGTGAGAGAGAGAAGCGAGACAGAGAGAGGGTGAGAGAGAGAGGGAAAGAGAGAGAGAGAGGGTGAGCGAGAGGGTGAGAGAGAGGAGCGAGACAGAGAGAGACAGAGAGAGAGAGGGTGAGAGAGGGTGAGAGAGGGCGAGAGAGAGCGAGAGCAAGAGAGCGAGAGAGAGAGAGAGAGAGAGAGAGAGAGAGAGAGAGAGAGAGGGCGCGAAAGAGAGAGAGCGAGAGAGCGAGAGAGAAGGCACAAGAGAGAGCAAGAGAGAGCAAGAGAGAGAGCAAGAGAGCGCAAGAGAGAGAGCAAGAGAGAGAGCAAGAGAGCGCAAGAGAGAGCAAGAGAGAGCAAGAGAGAGCAAGAGAGAGAGCAAGAGAGAGAGCAAGAGAGCGCAAGAGAGAGCAAGAGAGAGCAAGAGAGAGAGCAAGAGAGAGCAAGAGAGAGAGCAAGAGAGAGAGCAAGAGAGAGAGCAAGAGAGAGCAAGAGAGAGAGCAAGAGAGAGAGCAAGAGAGCGCAAGAGAGAGCAAGAGAGAGCAAGAGAGAGAGCGAGAGAGCGAGAGAGAAGGCACAAGAGAGAGCAAGAGAGAGAGCAAGAGAGAGAGCAAGAGAGAGCAAGAGAGAGAGCAAGAGAGAGAGCAAGAGAGAGAGCAAGAGAGCGCAAGAGAGAGCAAGAGAGAGCAAGAGAGAGAGCAAGAGAGAGAGCAAGAGAGAGAGCAAGAGAGAGAGCAAGAGAGAGAGCAAGAGAGAGAGCAAGAGAGAGAGCAAGAGAGAGAGAGATGGCAAGAGAGAGAGAGCAAGAGAGACAGCGGGCAAGAGAGAGAGAGCGAGAAAGAGAGAGAGGGAGGGAGGGAAGGAAGGAAAGAAAGATTTCAAACAAATAATGCTGAAAAATGAAAAGTCGCTGAAAATGACCCGCTTTGGACCCTCTTACACCTCTTAACTGCAAAGTATACCTGACCAACACACACATACTACTGTACATTTCTATATGCCACACACACGCACACACACACACATAAAGCAAACACACTAATACGGCTAGCTTAAAGTTGAGCCCAGGCTGAAGGGGGGACAGAGACGGGCCTTATCGAATCACGCAGCAAGCCCACACTAAGGTAACGCAGTTAACCCAACGAACTCCGAATTATTTAACAACGTAACGAGAGAATGCACATCTGTCTCTCGACGCAGGGTTACTGGGTTCTCTGCGGACAGTTTCTTTCGCTTGGATTCATGCATTTTCTCCCCCCCCCTCCCCCGCCCCCGGTTCCCACTCCTGCTCGCCGCTGTTTAACAAGAGAAGCAACAGCAGGCAGGGGAGCTCACACTGCTTCAAGCAGACTACAAGCGGAGGGAAGCAACCTTCTCTGAGGTGGACAGGTGACGTGGGAGGGGTCGAGTCTTTGACCGGGTTGAGCTCATAGATTGGTAAAACCGAAATATGAGAGGATAGATGATACGGAGAGACAGAACGAGGGGAAACGTCAGGAGACAGAAAATCGGAGTGTGATGAGAGGAAAAGAGACAGACGGCCTGAGAGGGAGCACCAGATGCTGTGTGGGAGGGTTATTTAATTGATGATATCACACCTCTCTCTCTCTCTCTCTACCGCTCTCCCTCCTGTCTTTCTCTCTCCTCCTTCCTCTTACCAACACAAATGGACAAAAATGCATACACAATCACTCTCACACACACACACACACACACACACACACACTGTACTTGCCCTGTCACCTGCTTACACGACACACAGTCCAGACTCCTCTCTCCGGCTCGCCGGCTCTTCTTCTCTCTCTCTGGTCTGTTCCGGCTACCGAGGGCTCCGGAGAGGGCGAATCAGCCCGGAGCTTCGGTGAGCCCAAAATAAACCAGGCTCTGATCGATAGCTTCCACCAGAGGGACACATAAGCGAGGAATAAACGCTGTAACCGATAGCAGGATAAGACGCTTTTAAAGTGTGGCTGAAGTGGGTGTGTAGTAAAGGAAAACACGACAAGTGTGACTCCTCGTTTGATTAAAAAAGCGGCAGACTCACGCGTTCCTGTCAGGTGTGTGTAACAGTGGGAGAATTGGGTTGGACAACTCTTGAGAGTTTCAACAACTTCTCGGTCGTAGCTGTAAAGGCAGTGGTAGCTCTCGATGCCCGGGCCTCTTCTCAGTCCTTGCTCCCCTGCATGCAGGTAAAAATTGTTCCACATGCTTCCTGCCAAACGAGAAAAGCCGCAGCAAACGCGTCTCATTAATTAGCTTCTCATTTGTAAATGCAAATGAGCTTAATTAAAAAATAGACTCTCCTTTTGCAGGCTTCAAAGGGAGACAGTGGGGCCTAATCAGAAGGTTTGTTCAGCTGTGGCACTAATGAGACATATTTGGCCTAACGAGGGAGCGATGCCCTAATTTGTTTATGCTAATGATATGAAACAGTGCTTGTCCTTTTGGTGTATCTGGGAAGGGATCAGTCACACGCATGCCTCCTTACGTCGTACCTTCAGGGTTTCATTCAGCGTTGCCGAGGTGCCGGGGAGGCCTGAATTGTTTCAGTAGGTTAATTGGCTTAATTAGCCTAATAGAGATCATTGGTGCAACATCTCAATGTCAAGGCATATGTGGGTTTTTTTTTTTTACCCGAGATGTTTCCATACTGACGTCGTGCAAAGAAACTGAAAATCCCGCTACAGCACTTTCTTTTTCCTGTGGGTTTAAACTAAATCGCTGCTTTAGTTTATTTTATTTCTGTCTCAAGCCACCGTATAGATCATAAACAAGGTAAAGCAGAACCGGTGTAGCAATGCTCGTGTCCTGGGGATGAAACAGGGCCCATGCTAATTCCAAGTTGACTGTTTTCATAAGTGTGGGTATGAAATGTTGCATGTGAAGAATTTTTGTTTGGTTACATGCATGTTGTGTGTGTGTGTGTGTGTGTGTGTGTGTGTGTGTGTGTGTGTGTGTGTGTGTGTGTGTGTGTGTGTGCGCATGTGCATGCATGTATGAGTGACAGGGTTCTGTCTGTTATTTTGTTCACCGTTGACTGGGTGTGAGGTCGAGTGAGACGGGAGTGTGGCTGGCCCTCACTGATAACTAGGCGCCGGCACAGCACCATGCTCTCTGCCTCATTTTCAGCACATAAACATGCATGTGCACATGCACACATGCACACGCACACACACACACATATATAGGTGCACGCTAATTAATCCGAAAGAGAATTAAAGCAAAAAAACAAAACAAAAACAAATAATATCTACTTCTAATTGGGCTGACAGTCTCCAGCCAAAGACAAAACACAATTTCAGTCATTTTCCATCTTGTTGCTCGTTGAATTATTGATAGATCGAGTGAGCCGCACTGGCAAATGAGGGAGGCGTGGGGGGATGTAGAGGGTGGATGAATACTGTGACAAAATTTTTTAAATCATCTATGATTAAAATATGCATGCATGCTGCAAATGTTTCTGTAGAAATACTCGCGGCATGCATCTCGTGGCAGCTCCAGGTTTCTTCGTGGTGACTGCAGAGAAACTGTGCATACTAGACCAGCCAGCTGGCACCTCTTCATCCCTTTATATATAAAAAAATAAGCTAATAAGGGTAAATAACTTTGCATGGATCATTTGTTATCTTATAATATTTGGCTCCAGGTAGCCCTTTAATGTCAAAAGAACACAATCATTTTGAGCTGTTTCTGGTATCTTGGCGCATGCCACACAGAGAAGCCATCTTGGCGCTCTTCAACGTAAACAACACCACATCGAAAAACAACCATCTTAATTTCTTTGCATGAAATCATCTCTTCATCTTTCCTTGAAGCAGTCGGCATTAGCCTGTCCTGCTGAAAGGCTTGTTAGATTATTTCAGATTGGCTTATTTCCCAAGAGTCGCTCCGGGATTTCGGAAGGAAGGCTTTGGCATCTGCGCTTTCCGTTATGCTGCTTTAGGGAAAAAATATTTGCCCACTCACAGCTTAGTGACTGGAGAATTCTCTGAAGCTGCACACAGGAAATTTGTGATATTTGATTTACTAAAAACAAAATACAGGTGAAAAATAAATCCTTGATAACTGTCCAGCAGGCATCATGTTGTGCAGGTGTGTTTCTTAAATGGTTTATCAAGCACGAGAGGTGACGGGCTATCTCCCAGCTCTGTAAATATTCCTGAACCCTGAGCTCATTTGCAAAACAGGTCACCGCCTGTTACTTTTTACCCACAGTTATAGAAGGTACAGCGCATGACCTTGCACGCTTACCAAAAATGTACAATTATATATGCATATATGTAAGCAGAGCTGCATAAAAGGCTCTACAGGTCCTGCTGTGCACTCTGCTGATAATGTGCCAAACTATGTGCAGGAACTACTGGCAGGGTAAACCGACCAGCGCCAAGTTAAAAACAAATGATGTACTGACATGTGACCATAATGAATGAAAGACATAACTCAACACAATCCTTCTCACTGCACCATTCCTTCAAGGAAAAGATGAATTTTGACTTCCCAGGTTTTGATATATTGCCAAGATAATGACATGGGGAAATCCCTGAATGCTCTCCGCTGCTTTTTGACAGTGGCAAAACGCCTTACACTTCAACTTCCAGAGGCATCAAATAAAGACCTTGAATAATTCCCCTCATCAATTAATCTCCATTCAATGACACACTGCTTTACTTAGCCAACCATTCAGCCTCCTCGCGCCGCTATAATTGTCCCAGTTAATTGCTTTTTAACTCTCTTTGATTACAAGGTCGCTGGAGGTGGCTGGAGTACATGACTCAAAGTTAGGTGCTGCCTCCCCGCCTCCCCCAACACCACCACCACCACCGCCGCCACCCCTATCCGCACATTTCCTCTTCCATTCAACTCCTTTTGGCTCCCTCCCCCCTGGTCACCAGAGGTCGCAACAGCACTCCTCCCTTCTCCTCTCCTCCGTCCAACCCTCCCTTTTCTCGCTGACCCACATGACTGGGTGCCAGCCTTGTCAGAGATGTGATTTTTCTGGAACCTATTCATCACAGTGACGTGTGTGTATAACGGTGTTCGTCAGGTTTGATACAGCGATACATAATAAACCTGTCCACCATCAGCCACTTCTAACACTCTGGACACCAGAGGAGGGAATGAATGAGCCCTAAGGGGTTTAACTGTTTTACATATCTGCAATAATACTCCCTTAAGAAGAGGTGCAGAGCAATTTAAAGACAGACAAGTATAATGAACATCAACCGCAGCTGTAATGCATTAGTCAATTGGATTATCTTCGATGATAAAATAAAATAAAGCTCTTATACCGCATTGCCCACTCAGCACTTATTAAATATCCCTCCATCGTGGAAAGGGATCATTCAGAACCGTCGCATGGGTTCTGCGAAGCGTGCGACCGCACAGGGCCTCACGCCTCTAGGGCCTCATGCCTGGGCTGCAATCCTGCATTTTTTTTTATATATAATTTTTTTATGACTGTACTTGACCCAACATGCTTCTAAAATGAACGCGTCAATTCCATTATGCATGGTCAAGGTCACATGAATAAAATCTAACAAATTATTCAGGTTTTTTTTTTCCATTTTCCATATTGCATCGTTACATAGTGCGTGCTCCTTCTCATTGCTCCCTGCGATGAAGAAGGAGAAGGGGAAACATTGTCGACTGTACGAGAGCACGGCCGATTTCGTAAACGCGAGCCGGGTGGTGAGAAAGGGAAAAATAAATAAAAAAGAAGGAAGAATTTCATAAGTAACTGCGAGTATCGCTGGATAAATTTGTCAACAATTCAAGAGATGTGGTGGCTGAGCAAGTGTCCAAAGCTAGCGGGTGCATGTCACTCTGACAATAGGCTATGTGTAATGACTGGTCTGAAAAATTATCTAAAATCTGAATGAAATAGATCTGAAATATTGAATTGTAACATACTGTTACACACCAACATGCAAAAATAAAGTGACAGCTGAACTGACTTGATGTAAAGCCAATAGATATACAGTGGAGTTTTTTCCTTTGAATGACTAGAATTGCAAAAAGTCACAGCTGAGACTGTGTACGATGATGCTGCATCATTCTACTTGGTAAACATTTATTGCACCGAGATTATGCGAGCAGTAGAACTAGAATAGCTGCGTGCAGTAGAACTAGAATAGCTATGTGCATGTGACCGTGATTCATGCGTATGGATGTCAATGACCTCGGCCTCGCCAAGTCGTCAAGTTCACACAGGGCTTCATACCCCCCCCCCCAGCGACGGCCCTGGAATCATTCCTTCTTCGGCTCTTCCTGACGTCTTCCCCAGTTTGATTTCCTGGAGACTTGTTCTTTTTTTACTCCCCCCCCCCCATCTGAATTGAGGGTTGATGGATAAAATATGTTGCCCAATTGTTTAGTATGTCTACCTATTTTTCTTTGTGCAAATGTAAAGCCCTCTGAGACTGCAACTGGGATTTAGAGCTATACCAGGGGTGCTCAAAAGTGTGATCAACCAGTCGATTGCGATGGCCATGCTGGTAGATCACGTGCCATTAAAAAAACCCCGCATCTTTTAAAATCAGATTTTTAAAAAATTAAATTTTCATCCGTCCCTCCATGGCATCTGCCATTTGACTGGCATAAAGAGCGGCCAGTCTGCCGCTGTTAGGCACTTTGTTACATTAGGTTACCATAACAACTTATTAAGTCCTCTCGCGCGCCACAATCCAAAGTAAGCCAACGGCAGCGAGCTAACGTCACACAAGCTAACTTTAGTGAGCTAACCTCAGTCATTGATGGCAACCTAGTCTACCAATTCAAATTAATATGTAATAGCAAAATATCAAATAAATAAATAAAGCCTTACTTTCTTTCTTGACACGGAGTCATCCGCACTTTCACTTTTCTCAGCCATGTTGTTTCATTCATAAAGCGCCGCTGCCGACCGCTGGAAAAAACGAAGATGAGCTAACATTAGCTGCTAGCTGACTAGCTACCTGACAACACTGGCCGCGCTCACAGTATGGTAGCGCAGATTGACGGGTCACAGAGGTGTGGTTACTAGTAGTAGTGTAGCCCAACTCAATAACTACATTTTAGAAGGGGGGGCAAAAATGTATCTTTTTTGAATATTTTTACATACAGACTTTTGAATAAATTAATTATCCAGTAAGTGAGTTATTATGCTTTTGTTTCACATGTGCACTTTGACAACCCCTGAGCAGAAAAGCCTCGCACACCCCCTGGGCTCTCGGGCGCCCCCACCCCCCAAAAAAGGGGTGCGCGGACCCCAGGTTGGGAACCACTGTTGTAGTGCATACATCCCACCAACAGGTGGTCTGATAGTCTCGTGTCATTAGGGCAGCGCACTTAAGAGCCATGACGTAGAAAGTAGAAGACGAAGAAGAAAAAATTACCTCCTTCCTCCCCGGTTAGCTTGTTGTTTACTTTCCATTCATCCAAAGTCAGCGGTCTACACGCCTGACTCGGCCCTATCTCACGGCTTATTTAAAAGACAGAACAAGAAATGATTATCTTTTACCATCGCTCCAGTGTAAATTCATTTGGAAAGCAGATCCTCGTGCATCACCCACCAGAATACAAAACGGGTGACGGGGACACCGGCTGAAAACGAGTGCGGGATCAAGTAAGATGCCGAAAACTTACCACTTCCATGCAGAACGGTAGAAAGACTTTTTTTCACCAAGTCCTATTCGAAGTGAAGTGTGTTTGCCTCGTCTGCCAAATTATTATAGCAGAACTGGATACGGCGTCGCCGCTCAGCCTTGCAGCCATTTTCTTCCAGTGGTCACTCGCGGTATTGCAGCAAAAAAAATCCCCTGTGGCCCAAAAAAAGCATTTCCCCCATAGACCACCACTGTAAAAGAGACGCCTGTAAAACTGTTGACAGGACACCTGAAGCTATAATCATGGTCAATTATTACTCTTCGTATTGTATATTTTTAAGTCATGGGGTTTTAATCTTTTTAAAACTAAGAAAAGCCCAGAATTTTTTTCTGCATGACGTCACGGCTGTGTACGCGTACTCTACGCGCGGTCATGTTGTGTCTCGGGAACAAGGATCTTTGCTAGGTTAAACAAACGTAGTTGGGATGAACAAAAATCAAAGGTAAAGGCGAATAAATGACACAAAGCTGAGCCTTTCTTTCACACGTCAAGATATTTTGAGTTTGTGGTTTGCGTCGCATTTTTTGGTCACTTGTTGAGACTTTGTTTTGAACGTAATTGGTTTGTTTGTTTTTTTTTATTTATGAAGTCCGCCAGCATAGCGTTCATGAACGCGCAGCGCCGGATCCTGAACGCGGTTCGCTCGTTCTCATAGCCTAGAGGCATGATGGGAGTAACACGACTGCGCATATTTAGTGGGCCGCCCGGAAGTAACCCGGAAGCCAAACTTTTTTGGTGTATGCGCCAGGCGAGCAAATCTCATAGGAATGAACAGGCGCCATTTTTAGATCCGGCATCCTCTACTATAAGACATCCATGGTCATTGATAGCAACCTAGCCTACCAATTCAAATGAATATGTAGCATCCATGATTGCTATTCGCTTCGGGTGAGTCGTACCATCATTAAACACAAGAAGTCCTTCTAAGATGGACAAATGGTAAAAGAGGCCTTCGTCGAGGTAGCGGACTCGTTGTTTTGATATTTCAAAAACAAACCTGAGGTAGTATCCGCTATCAAAGCCGTTCAATTATCCAGAAGCGCGGCAACACAGCGCTGTAAAGTGATGACTGATTTGATGCAGCATCTTGTGGAGGAAATAACAAGTGTTTCTCACTGCAGCTAGACAAGTCCAAGGACCTTAGTGATACAGCACAATTGTGCTAGGATGGCGTTCAAAGAAATAACAGTGAAAGAGGAATTATTAACAATATTACCAATGAAAGAACACATTCGGAGTCAGAACATTTTTGTGAGGACATTTTTCAGACGTTCAAAAACTTTGTTGACCCGAAACCCAGCTCCTAATGGTGTCAAGTCAACACCGATGGTGTGCCTGCGATGGCGGGCCGTTCTAATGGATTCCTTACCAAATGCAAGGAGGACGCATTTCCCAAATTCCTTAACTATCACTGCATAATACACCAACATAGACTATGTGCAAAAATGCTGAACATGAAAGGGGTCATAGATGAGTCAATGAAAATTGCCTGTTCTAGTTGGATAAGATCTCTTCAAAGACAGCGATTTCATGCGTATCTGAAAAAAGGCTGACAGCAACCACACTGACCTTTTTTTTCTTTCTTTTTTTGGATTTTGAGATACTTTATTGATACCCATGGGGAAATTGCACTCTGCATTTAACCCATCCTAGCTGTGTAGCTAGGAGCAGTGGGCAGCTGCATTGTCTTGCTATGGCTCTGTCAATGGCACAGACTGGAGTACTAACCCTAACATGCATGTCTTTCTGATGGTGGAGGAAACCGGAGCACCCGGAGAAAACCCACTACAGACATGGGGAGAACATGCAAATGCCACACAGAGGATAACCTGGGATGACCCCCAAGGTTGGACAACCCCGGGATTCGAATCAGGGCCTTCTTGCTGTGAGGCGACAGTGCTAACCACTGGGCCACTGTGCCGTGAACACCGACGTGCCACACACCGACGTCAGATGACTGAGTAGGGGCAAATACTTGCAGAGATTTCGAGAGCTCCTACCGGAGATAAGGGAATTCATTCTTGCCACTAGTGCTGCTGTACATCATCAAGTTTATATTCTGTATTTGGCATTGTTAACAGATCTGACCAGCATGTTGAGTGAGCTTAATTTAGAGCTGCAAAGCTCTAAAGAAACTGTGGTCGACATGATCAGCTCATGATCAGCTCAGTCAAAGCTTTCAAAGGAAAGCTACAACTGCTGTCTTCAAAGCTGCAGCGCCACGATTTGGGGAACTTCCAAAACATCGCAATTGAGCTAGAGAAGCAAAAGAAGGAACATGCACAACTTGACAGTATGCACTACACAGAGCAGATTGAAAATGTCCGGTCAGACTTTGACAGACACTTTCAAGACTTTGCTTTACTTGAGCCGATAGCTACATTCATGTGCTTTCATTTGGAAAAGACATTGAGCTTCAAAAATCGCAGCACTGTTTCACGTCAACTCATCTGCGCTGGAGGATGAGATCTTGTCACTGCAGGCTGACATTCAGTTGAAGTTGCAGGCCCATGGTGGACGGTTTTAGAACTTACTCATGGAGGGAAAGTATCCAAACATGAGGATATTTGCTACCTCACTGACGGCCTTTTTTGGCTTGACTTATGTGAGTCCGCCTTTTCCTACATGAAGATTATTGAGTCCGAATACCATTCCACCTTGACTGATGATCATTTGGAGGCCTGCTTGAGATCACCTACCAGCAGCTACTGTCCGGATTATGCAGGGTCAGCCCTATGTTCCCTCAGCCTTATGCTCCCTCATGATGTAGTTAGGGTGCGGGAACATAGACATGCTCCCAATTATGCAACCCTGGCTGACTCCATTCAGTGCAAGTCATCAGAATAAGGTAGGGACCCTAAATCTATTGAAATGTATTGTGTTGTGGAGGGTCTATGCAGTAATGCAATGTACATTTTTTTAATGTATTTTCAGCAATGGGATTTTTTTTAATTTTTTTTTTTAGATCATGTTGAGCTGGTCATTTTAAAAGTAGCTCACAAGCCAAAAAAGTGTGGGCACCCCGGAGCTATACAAATCAACTTGGTTTGACTTGACTCCTAATTAATACATATTTTTTCAGCCAAAGCCCAATAATTTCATCACACAGTGAGTGCTCCTAAAAAAAAAAAAAAAAAAAAACATAAACGAGGAAATATGGAGACGTGAAGACATATTACATTTGGTATTGCTCTTGAAAAATAGCAACACCATACGGATGTCCCCAGTCAATTTATGGACTGTTGAAGCAGAGGCAATGATTGGAATGAAATATGTGTGTGTGTGTGTCTGTTTCCTCTCCCACCACAGCTCGCACGGAGGCGACAGAGCACCTCTCATTACTATACAGCACAGCCCCCAAACAAAGGCTCACGCACCAAGAGCGGCGCGTGTTCAATACAGATAACCAGTGTGTCCTCTCATCTGAATTAGCTTGAAGGCCTTGACGCTCATCCATGAACATACACACACACGTGCACACTCACAGATGAACGTACGTACGTACACATATGCACGCACACATACACACACATGCACTCATTTACATATAAAAACACACAAAGACATAGAGGGGGGGATAAAATCCTGACAGTCATGCACAACCATTTACACATAAAGACGTGCACACACGCGCCATCCTCTCCCCTGCAAACTCTTGTGTCAAACAGATAGCGATTACCGGATTAATCTACGGCCACTACTTGAATGGGCATTCAGGCATTGCGTCGTCGGAGTTGGCCTTTGTTCTCCGTTTGGAGAAGAACAAGTACAAAGCCTCCCCAACATCAAAGCCTCGACGACTCAAAAGGCAAATTGCGAAATACTGAGAGGGAATCTTAGGAACGCCACCGGGCTACCGAACAGAAGGACCACGCAAATAAGCAATGCAGCATTCTTTCCGCTTGACTTGTGTGTGGCTCTCTCCTCATCTGGCCTTCTGTGTTTTTCACACCTGGCTGGTTAAATGTGCCACTAGGCCTGGGGATGCTCGCTAAGGAGTGGGCAGCCACGAGGCGGTACACACACACACACACACACACACACACACACACACACACACACACACACACACACACACACACACTCTGGCTGGGCTGACCTTTGCCCTTTCAAACTCATTTCAAGAAACTGGCTACTTGCGGCATAGCAAATCACTGTGTAAGATCGCTAGAAATGTGGACAATATGACCAACAGTTAGGCTAAAAGTGAAAACAGTGCCGTTTATGTTGTCGCTCAGACCTCGCAGCAGAAGGAGGTCAAAGAAATGATGCCGCCTGTCGTGAATAATATCTGCCATCTCTCCGTCGGGCTCACGCGCAATTAATGATTTACCTTTTCAGTAGCTGCAACACATCTCTTGGTGCCCAGTCAGCAGTGGAGGGGGGGGACCAGTAAGGTTTAGAGCTTTTTCAGCACCCCGGCATACAGCCGTACACGTGGATAATTGTACATTTTTGGTGAGCTTGTAAGGTTATGTAGTGTACTATCTATAATTCACAGGGCAAAACAGGAGGCAGTGACCTATTTTGCAAATGAGTTCCGGGTTGAGGAATATTTACAGAACCAGCAGATTGCATGTCACCTTTCATGCTGATAACGAAGGAGGAATACAAGGGAAGAAAAAAAAACATGGAAGATGAAGAGGAGCAGCGCTTGATGGAAAGCTTAAAATATGCATGTCATCATACGGATGAGTGACAGCTTTCCGCGGAAGCCTCACGCTAGTCTCCTGGATGTAAGACAGGCTTCTAATTGAACTGTGCTGCCAATCAGAGAGGTTCACACGTGTGTGTGTGTGTGTGTATGCACTTGTGCATATGTACTGAAAATAAATAGACACACACACTTGTACACACTTTCAACCATAAATACACACACACACACACACATTAAACTGCATCTTTGATCGTCCGAGTGAGACTGTTCCTCTCCATATTCTAATTAGTTTGGTGTTCAACAGGAGAAAAAGAGGGAGCAGAGCGATCAAGCCGTCGTCCAACTCCAACAGATGACCAGTGCATGGTAAGTCTGACTCAAGATATAAAATGTCTTACCACTTACAGTCTGCAACATGATTTAAACCCATCGCGAAATATGCACACTGAGTTTTGGTGGACACATTTTTTTTTCTTTAATCATATCACAAATCAGTAAAAGCAAAATTTGGATATTGTAATTCTGACAGTTTTGTTGAAAATTTCCATGATTGAAAAAAGGACATGCAACTCTAAAGGTAGAGACAAACACACACACACACACACACACACTCTCACCTTGGGAAATAACAGCATAAGAACTGCGCGAGTCTCCACAGTGCAATCTTCCTCCGATGGCAGAATTCAATTTGGAAGACAGCAGTGTGTGTGTGTGTGTGTGTGTGTGTGTGTGTGTGTGTGTGTGTGTGTGTGTGTGTGTGTGTGTGTGTGTGTGTGTGTGTGTGTGCGCGCGCACGTGCATATGCATACCTGCTTACACTGTATGTATTTGCCTCCCTGCAGTGGTGTGTTTGTGTGTGTGTGTGTGTGTGTGTGTGTGTGTGTGTGTGTGTGTGTGTGTGTGTCTTTTGCCTTAGACATCACATCACGTCTGAGAACACAGCTTTTCAGCATCAGCATCACAGCTAATAACAAGCATTCAAACCAGTATATTGACGTGCCAGGTCCTCACACTTTGAACACACACACACACACACACACCGTTCGTTATGTTGGATGGAAACTTGATAATGTACAGTTATGCATACTTGCCTTGAGAAGTAACCATTGCAAATAAGAAGCGCTTGTCATCTAAACCAAGGTCAGGACAGAGCAAAGCTATCCCTAACCCGAACCTTGGACTTACACGTTAACATTTGCACACATGCAATTGTGTGTCAGCCTTCATTTTAAAAGGGTCTCATTTGTGAATGATGAATGACAAACTCGTCCTCTCATCTTCTTGCATCTGTAGGCCTCTTCTTTTTTATCCTTCACTCCCACCCTCACCTGGCCCAGAGTCCATGTAGAAGCTGGCAACAGAGAGCGATATCATTCTTACTCCTCCCAACCCTCCTTCTCTCTCTCTCACTCTCTCTCTCTCCTCTCTCTCGCTCTCTCTCGACTCTCTCCCTCTCCCCCACCTCTCTCTCTCTCTCTCTCTCTCCCTCTCTCTGTCTCTTGTCTCTCTCTCTGTCGCTCTCCCCCACCTCTCTCTCTCTCTCTCTCCCTCCCGCGCTCTCTCGCTCTCTCTCTCCCTCCCTGTGTCTTCCCCCCCATCTCTCTTGCTCTCCACCACCTCTCTCTCTCTGTCTCTCCCTCGCTCTCTTGCTCTCTCTGTCTCTCTCTCTCTCTCTCTCTCTCTCTCTCTCTCTCTCTCTCTCTCTCTCTCTCTCTCTCTCTGTCTCTCTCTCTCTCTCTCTCTCTCTCTCTCTCTCTCTCTCTCTGACGCTCCCTCATGAATAAACATTCACTACATTTACTCAGTGCTGGCATGAAATGGCCACACAGCCCCTGGCACATGCAGGAGTAATGCCGCAATCATTATTCCACTGCAGTGGTCCCACACAAGCATATTTCACCAATCATGTGGCTCTATCCCCTGGCTTTTGTTCGGATGACTTAAACAAATGATGTGGCAGCAAGGAGGGCCTATGTACCACAGCTCCCCCTGTTAACACGGCAACCGTTGACATGAACGCTGCACATTTGCATAAGAGTACGCTTGAGTGGTACTGGCACCTTCAAAAGAGTCTAGAGATCCCCCCTTCCTTTTTTGGGGGGGTCGGGGGGGGTGTTTATTTTTGGCCCTCCCCCCCCTTTGCTCCTCTCCTCCCTCCTTTCATCCTGTCCTGCCGCTCTTCTGTTCCTCTCTCCAACTGCCAGCTCTCCTTTTCTCTGGGACTCAGTGTTGGACTGGGAGTGATGGAAGAGGCACATATGCTTCAGGACCGACTTGAGTTTTCAGCAGTTTAAATGGAGGTTGCCCATTTAGCGGGACTGAGCTCTACACGTACACAGAGAATGGTCACATCGCAGACAGTCAACTCTTACACAAATCATTTGGTTAATGTCCTCATGTTATGATCCATCCATCCGTTATCCAAAACCACTCATCCTGCTGAGGGTCGCGGGGATGCTGGAGACATGTTATGATGCTGCAGTAAAATACACCTTCCTGCACTGTAGGCCTGCTACTAACATATAGGGTAGGTTACATTGGCACAGCATAGCTGTATGTTAAAGCGTTAGAGTGTCATCCACTGTTGGTGTTCTGCTGGCAAACATCAGGATATTGCAAACTAATGATGGTGATGGTGATGATGAGAAGGTGGAGGAAGAGGAACGGCATGGACACATTTCAGCAGGGGAAGCACTGCTATTACGGTCATTGGGGCAACGGCATGTTTTATGAGGACGCTAATGATGGTACGATGACAATAGTGATGAATTTTTATTTTTGTTTGGGCTTGTTGTCGCGTCTAATCTCTGAAAATAGATATGAGAGTGTTTCGCTCAAAGGAGTTAATCAGGCGGCCCACAGGACCATTTCTCTGTCCTTTCATGTGCCTGTGTCTTTCTCTTTCACTCCAATCTCCGTGTCTTTCGTTCCCCCTTATCTCACACTTCTTTAATCAGGGCATATCAATGTGAGTGATACATCTAAGACTTCTATTTGGGTGCTCTTCACTTTGTGTGATGCTTCTATTTGAATTCCATGAATTTCCCCTCCGCTGACTTTCAGACTCACCTCTCAGCAGCTTGCAGAAAAAGCAAACAAGGGAAACATGCAGCAGCAGTACGCTCTCTGACATTTGTGCAATGTATGTGTGTGTGTGTGTGTATGTGTGTGCATTTGTTTGTGTGCCTGTGTGCATGTTTGCATGTGCAAATGGGCAGTGATGACTCTGCTGAGTCCTCGGGGTGGGTGTGGCACATGGCCATGCAGTGGGTTTGTTTCCACGGTGATAGATGTGGGGTCATCTCCATGACGATAGATTGGTGGGGGTGTTGGCCGCCAAGGTCGCGAACCAAGGACGAGGAGAGAGTGATTGCAGCCACCCGGACAGGAAATCGAACACGAGCGCTCCAAGGGGTGGTTGAGGAAAAAGGTGCAATTTCACAAGCCAAATTACTTCTGGGATGGAAGAGAGAAAAATATCACAGTAATAACAGCACCGGGGATGAGCGGAGGGGAGTGCAAGGAGGTGGTGGAGGAGCAAGGAGGAGCAGATGGAGGAAGGTCTCACACCAAATTAGCAGCTGAATCACTAAAGTCATCAAGCCACCATACCTACATAGTAAATAGACTTACACCCTGTTGCCGATTACCGAGACTTAAACACACGGTGCTGTCTCCTCTGCAGTGGAGTTATTTTTCGCAGGTTTCCGCTGAGGTTTACCACTGATCTTCCGAGTGATTTATCAAGCTTGGCTAAGACTCACGCTGGCTGTGACTTGAAAATATTGATTGGATTGTGCAACATGTTCCACCGCAGCAGCGCATGATTCTCCCCCCCCCCCCGTTCTCTCTATCGTTCTCTCCACCTCCTCTGCTTTGCAACTACTCCACACCATCAGTAGGACAACAATGCATGATGAGAACGTCACATAAAAAAAAAACCCTCTCACTGTGCAAGTCTGTATTCGTGTGTGCATTTCCAGACAGATGAGTAGCTGCACGAATGGCGGTGCTGTGTTGAATCATTAAGTCCACAGTGCCACTGGGCATATTGCCTCATCGCACCTAATTAAGTCCCCTTTGTTTTCTATCAATTAACATTGTAATTAAAACTAGCCCTGCCTCTGTTTACTCACAATCTGCTGATTCAGGCAGACTCACACACACATGCACACAAGCAGGGATGTGCTGGAATTCGCAAAATGAAGTGTAAATGCACGCATGTGGCATTCAGATACATATGAATAAGTACAAATGTGAATATGAAGATAGACACAAATACTTAGACATGCACACACACATACACACACACATGCTCACACAAGGACACACTTCCTTGGTCATCTATATACCTCTTCAACACTGAAGCTCTCAAATGGGTCTCCAAACCAGCAAGCATTTGTGTAAGTAAGCAAGGGTGGGGGGGGGGGGCTATGATGGAGCTGTGAAATGAGAGCAGCATCGGGGGGGGGTGGTATGGCTGCCCAGTTGTTAGCAGAACCAAGGGAATAGCCTCCCTATCATCTCACGCTAATCACCTAATCCTCCGTCCCTCAGGTGAGCAGGTGGAGAGGAGCACTTGACACATTTTGATAGATGTGTTTCCATGTTCAGAGATTGTGTGTTTGCACGTAACACACACACACACACGCACGCACGCACACACACACACACACATTCATGCACGCACGCACAAATGAAACAAATGAACCCCCTCAACCACCGACACCGCCACAACCACCTCCCTTCGGCACGCCAATATGTATTTCGCCAAAAAAGATACACCCTATTCTCCTGTTGCCATGGTAACTGACCGTACGGCAGTGGGTGTGTGAGGCAGCAGGCGGCAGGCGAAATCACCAGAGTGAGAGGCGTACCGCTCTGTCACCTCAGCCTCCCCAAAGAAACGGCACATAATACTGTAGCCGACTACTGTACTTGGCCTCTCTGTCCCCCTCTCGCTACACCGCTCTTTTACTCTCCGCCTATCTTTCTGTCTTGCTTTCTTGCTCCCCTCTGTGATTTAAAGATTATTGATTTATGATTTGCATGCATCACTCTCTCTCTCTCTCTCTCTCTCTCTCTCTCTCTCTCTCTCCCCCTCTCTCATGCTCTATCTCTCTCTCATGATCTGTCTATCTATCTATTTATCTGCTCCTATATAACACGCTCACATCTATGCGTACAATCCTCCATATTGCCAAAATTGCAGGGTAGCCATGTTGCAGGCTGCAAAGCCGGTGTAGCAGGCAGCAGACGGCATTGACACGCTGAAGGCCACCACACGAGACATAAAGCACCTGTGATCTTCCCATGAGACAATGGGAGAAGACCGCCACCCAGACATAACGGCTCGTGCGTCCTCTCCTCCTTTGTCCCGCTCCTCCTCTTTCCCTTTCTTTTCCTGTCTGAGGTCAGTTTTGGTGAAGGCCAACCCGTCCTTGGGTACTGTAAAGGATTACAGCCGCACACACCATGTGACCTCAATTCCCCCCTGCCTGCTCCCACCGGTCTCAACCAATCAGCATGGGGGATGAACCTTGTTTCGTGTGTGTGTGTGTGTGTGTGCGCGCGCGCAAGTGTATGTATGCCTACAGTGTCTCTGTATCTATGTAAGAGTGTGTGGAAGGGTGCACATGCCTGCATGTCTGCTCCTGTTAATGCGGGTATATGGTGTCCTCTGCATGAATTGCATAATTATGTGGACTTCTATGTGTATATTTGTGTTTGATTTGTGTGTACATGCTTGAATAAATGGACCTAGGAGGTGAGTGAAAGGCAGTGTCGTCACTTATGTACGTGTGCATATTTCTGTATACTAGGTTTTGTGTGTGTGTGTGTATGTGTATGTGTGTGTGTGGTGTTTGTCTTTGTAGGGGGTTGGTTGCTTGTGTGAATCAGCAGCAGCCGTTACGGCACGTGCCACACATTCAGATGACCCCACCTGCCCTCATCCCAGCCCCCACTGCCACCCCCAAATCCGCCATCTACTGCTCCACCCTCTGTCTACCCCCCACTCCCAAGCCAGACTTCAACCTCCACAATGCTGCCACCATCAGCAGACTGGATGGATGGATACATTTTCTAGGCAGATTTTATTCCCTTGTAATGTTTCTAAAGAGCAAGTATTGGAATGAGGAGAGGAGTATAATTCGAAAGGAGAGGAAGCACGGGGGGGGGGTGGACATGCATAAAACTCGGCAGGCAGAGGTGCAGAGAGCAGAAGGTTGGGAACTACAAGCAAAAAAGAATCTGATTGTTATTACGAGGATAAGGCTTGATAAGTGTGTGTGTGTGTGTGAGTACCAAGTTTTTCTATCCTAATGGGGACATTTGGTCCCCATTAGGATAGAAAAACCTGAAACCACCTACCTTGTGGGGACATTTTATGGGTCCCCATGAGGAAAAGGGGTCTATTTAAGGGTTAGGACTTGGATTTAGGGTTAAGTTTAGAATTGGGATGAGGTTAAGGGTAAGGGTAAGGGTTAAGGTTAGACATGTAGTTATGAAGGTTAAAGTTAGGTTTAAGGGCTAGGAAATGAATATAGTCAGTGAGGGGCCCCCACAAGTATAGGGTGACGTGTGTGTGTGTGTGTTGGGCCTGTGTGTGTATGCATGAGTAGGGGGGCAATTAGCTATGGAGATCAGACAGCATAACCATGACGGTTTAAACATGAGCGTTACATCAGGGGAGACGGCTGGCTGTTACATCTGCTTGCACCCGCCAGATAAAGGGTGTGTGTGTGTGTGTGTGTGTGTGTGTGTGTGTGTGTGTGTGCCGGTGTGTGTGTGCGTGTGTGACACAGCATAAACAGCACCTTGCCTTATAAGACACCCGCTGTAGTTGGTGACCTTCGACCTTAACCAAACCTTGACCCTGGCAGAAGGCAGCTGATATATCCAACAAAGGCAGATGACAAGGCAGAGTCAAACACAGTTTCTCAACTCTGACCCCCAGTCTGCGGACTCTGCCCACACTCCATATGAAGCCAAACACAACCTGCCCCGTCCATACACATGCACACATTTAGACAATGAAGCGAGGCAAACACCACTATCATCCATCAAGAGCGGCAGCCAAACCAGTACCGTGAAATAACATACATATGCAAATAAATCCCATAATATAATGCTAATTGGTTCGGTTATACTCATTACTTATGGACGGAAAAATACATTTTCTGTATATCATGGCTGCGCCTCGGCTCCAAACAGATCATCTTTATAGAATTACGTGACGTATAAAGGATCGTCTGTTTTGTTTGTGAAATTAACTGCATTTTTTTTTCTACTCTTGCAGAAACGTGTTTTGTGATATCCCAGTAGTTACTTGTCACGAAACGTGTCGATAATAATGCAGGTGTTTAAGGCCAGTCCGTCAGGCAAGATTTCCGTTAACGAAAAAAAAGTGATCAGCTAATAACGGATGATAATGTAAATGACGAAGCAGCATATGAATGGGGGGTTTTTTTTTGCAGTGCATCAGAGAATAAATGAGGGGAAAAGGAGGAGAGGTTGAAAGAAATCCATATGATCCACAGAGAACAACTCATAATTTTTCTGAAATATTAATTGTGGCGTTTGCCATTTCCAGGGTGTTAAATAATATTTGCCCATGCAAACGTGTCTTCACAGGCATCGTATTTAAATAAAATTCTTTCCATTTTGATATTTTAGTTTTTTCACGCTTATGAAATACACAGAGGATGTATTTCTGTCTCTAAATCATACGAAATAAATGTCTGGCCCTTGGACTGCTTATGTGTCGGTAACAGATGGTATGTGTGTGTGTGTGTGTGTGTGTGTGTGTGTGTGTGTGTGTGTGTGTGTGTGTGTGTGTGTGTGTGTGTGTGTGTTTGCATGCGTGAGCATGTTGTGTGCATCTGTGTGTGTTTGTGTGCTTGGGCGTGTGTGTCCTGCAAAGTGTGGCATAAGCGCCTTGTCTCTCTGTGGCGCCACATGCCAACTGCTACTGGCGTGCTGCACCAGCACCTAGCGAACAGCATCGCCCTGCCTTTCACTCGGAAATATTTGTTAATGATTCATGACAATTTCGCCTGTCTGTCATGAAACGCCAAGAGAAGCGGCGCGATTTGTGCTGAGTGTCTGTAAATCACAATCTGTCTCGGTATTTTTAGCAGGGGTACGTTTTTGAAAATACACTGTAATTGATTTCCTGTGTTATTTGAATTCTTCTAGAATAGTTTTCTTTCATGTTCATTGATCCAGTTTTTTGGGGGGGGGATTCCCCCCCTTCCCCTCCCAGTTTTACCCGGCCAATTACCCCACTCTTCCGAGCTGTCCCGGTCGCTGCCCCACCCCCTCTGCTGATCCGGGAGGGCTGCAGACTGCCATATGCCTCCTCCGATACATGTGGAGTCGCCAGCCGCTTCTTTTCACCTGACAGTGAAGAGTTTCACCAGGGGGACGTAGTGCGTGGGAGGATCATGCTATCCCCCCCCCCCACCCGGTTCCCACTCCCCCCTGAACAGGCGCCCCGACCGACCAGAGGAGGTGCTAGTGCAGTGACCAGGACACATACCCACATCTGGCTTCCCACCTGCAGACACGGCCGACTGTGTCTGTAGGGAGGCCCGACCAAGCAGGAAGTAACACGGGGATTCGAACCGGCAATCCCTGTGTTGGTAGCGCCCTCACTGATCTTGTTCTCAAGGCAGAAACCCTCATTTAAAATATTTGCAGGGCAGAATTAATTTTGCGGGCTCCAGTGTAAGCAGCCCGTTGAGACGCCCCATATTTGAATGGATGTAAGAAAGTGTGAAGTGTCCTGTTGATGCTCAGTGTGTAATGACAGAGAAAACAATACGGCCCGGTCCTTTGGTGCACTTGTTCAGTGATGTTTAATAGCTGTCTTAACAAGGCTTATAGAAATGACTCTACAAGCGGGGTGACATTTCAAGATCATTTCATTTTTTTTGAACGAGCGCTGCGGCGAGAGTGAGAAAGAAAGACAGAAAGAAAGAAGCATGGCTAGAAAGAAAGAGGGACAGAACGAGAAAGAAAGACAGAGTTCCCTCTGGTGCACATTTCTCGGCAAATCCTGTGCAGGCCGGGCTTCAAAGTTATCTCGGCAAACTTTCAGGATTCATTGAAAATGTGATTGAAACGACAAAAAGGGGGGAGCTAGAGAGACGAGCAGGGGAGTGTTCAAGAGAGGCCCTTTCACGCCTCTGAAAATCTGTCAAAGTACTTTGGAATTCATGACTGTTTCTTGGGAGAGAAGAGCACATAGATTTCATTTAAAGGCAGAAAATGCAATACCCCGCTGACGAGGCGCAGCGCTACAGAATTCTCTTTGGCAACGCTTTGGTACCATCAAGCGCTGGCTTCAAAAAGCACAGCAACACTGATTTGACACGTACTATGGATGTTTTGTAAATACTTTGGATGTATTCCTCCCCCGACATTAGACGATGGCCGCCTCCTGTCACGCTGCTGCAGCAGCGGTGACAAATATTCCAAACATCCATCCTCATATAGGTCAACTGGAAAATATTTCCGATTATTAATATGGGTGGATGAATTTTCGGTGATTAGTACGGCCGGATGGACAGCCAAATGATGCCTCCTCGTATCTCGGTTTGGTATATTTTCAGTATTTCCAAGCCAAAAGAAGGGATTTGATGTGTGGGACGCTTGTGTGCTAATATGCACGTATGTAATCGTGCCCGTATCCAAAAGCTCGCCAGTAAGTTCTTGCTTCCATATTCTCGACTTGGTTTCAATTTCTCTTCTGCATGCAGAGTGGAGCTCTGATTTCTCACTGCGTGTTGCTTTTCAGGGAGGCAGAGTCAGGCTGGAAGTGCGAGCAGTGGGGTGGGTGACAGGGCAGCCTCCGTGCCCAGACAGACACAACCTCTCCTGGGCTGGCGAGCATCCTTGCTTCCAGAGACATGCACAGGTGAACTCTGTCCGAAAGCACTGCTCCAGCTATTGAGTGTTTTGTGTGTGTGCACTGTCTATCCATGTGTCTGTCTGTCTGTCTAAGTTTGAGCCAGCTATGTCTAGCTTTGTACCATCCTCCATCCATCCTCCAGCTTATGAACTCAGGCTAGAGTGGCTAAATGGGAGTTTCCCCTTTTATGACTTGTTTTTAATATATATAGCATTTTCCCCCCCCGGAAACCATCAATGGTGTTGATAAAAGTGCTCAACAAATGAAGAGCGGAATATTAAGATAGATGTAGGAAAAAATACTTTAATAGATGGAAGCTCTTCTCAGGGATCATATCAGCTAAATTGAATAGGCACACACCAGCTACTGGTTGATAGAACAGTCATCCAAAACTCTTAAGACCAGACAAACCAGCCTCAGCATTGCCTATATTGACCAAGGTCGTGCGCTATCCCCGCTGCTGTTCTGCATAGGCCTGAACCCCCTCAGATAGATCATTGCAAAGAGTGGATATGGATTCAAATTCAGAAGTGGGGTAACCATAAATCACCTCCTCTACATGGATGACATCATGCCGTATGCCAAGAGTGAATGAGACATCAATCCCCCGATCCACCTCACCAGAAGATACAGTGATGATATCGGGATGTCATTCGGACCAGAGAAGTGTGGCCGAATGGTGACAAAGAGAAGGAAGGTGATCAGGACTGAAGAGGTAGAGCTACCAGAAGGCAGGATTGCAGACATACAGGACCTGGGCATCCCACAGGCAAATACCACCAGAGAGTAAGACAGGTCCTGAGAAGTCAGCTCAATGGTAAGAATAAGACCCAAGCCAACATGTGCACTCTACCAGTTGTCAGATAGCTGGCTGGGATAATAAGCTGACACAGGCAGCAGTTCAGAAAGGCTACTTCCCTTCTGGAGTGCCAAGATCACTCCTTTTGGTCAGAGTATGAACTGTTACCATCGGTTCATCGTTGAAGGTGACTGGTATGAAGACTAAAAGATGTAAGGTTTTCTTTGTCCCTGCTGCCATTCAGTTGTTAAATGGTAGACAGTATTTTACTGTTGTCTGGAGATTGCTTATTTGCACAGACTGCATACTTGACTTCTACACTTTGACCTTTATGCTCAATGAACTCCTTTAAAAAGTAAAGCTCTTTGCCCACTATGTCCTATTGTTTGTTATTGTTTTTCAGTGCTTCAGTGTTTTGTGTGTTTTTGTATGTTTCGTGTGTTTTTGTATATCCTGGCTGCAAACCAATTTCTCTGTAAGGGACAATAAAGATACTTTGAATAGAAGGAAATAGAGGCCACAGATGTCAAGACACGAAAACTCCTCACAATGCAAGGAGGATTCCACCCAAAGTCCAGCACCCGGAGACTGTACGAGGAGTGAAAAGAGGGGGGCCGAGGATTGGTGAATGTCAGAGCCACTATCTAGGATGAAACAAGGAGCCTCCAAGAGTACATCAGGAAGTTGGCCCCCCAGGACAAACTGCTCAGTGAGCACCTCAGGCAGCAGAGGACAGAGGGTGATGAGGAAGAAGAAAAGGAGACAAGCCTCTCCATGGGATGGGCCATTGGTAGATAGAGGGATTGGCTGACATCAAGAAATCCTACCAGTGGCTCGAAAAGGCTGGTCTGAAGGACAGCACAGAGGCTCTGATCATGGCAGCAGGCAGTCAACACCAGATCCATAGAGCCAGGGGTCTACCACAGCAGACAGGATCCAAGGTGCGGGCTCTGCAAAGATGCCCCTGAGACAGTCCAGCAGATAGAAGCAGGGTGTAAGATGCAGGCTGGGACAGGACCAAGTGGTCGTGATCATGTACAGGAACATCTTTTCCCAATACGGACTGGAAGTACCCAAGTCCAGATGGGACGCACCAACAAACGTGGTTGTGAACAGCAGAGCTAAGGTCCTTTGGGACTTCAATTTCCAGACGGACAACCAGGTGCTGGCCAACCAACCAAGACATAGTGGTGGTTGGCGAGGAGCAGAAGAGAGCAGCAATGATAGATGTGGCAATCCTGGATGATGCTAACACCAGAAAGGAGGAGCATGAAATGATAGAGAAGTGAAGTAAGAACTGGCATGGATGTGGAAGGTGAAGTCCAAAGCGATCCCTGTGGTAAGAGGAGCACTGGGGGCTGTGACCCCCAAATTTGTCTTGTCCTGTATATGTGTTGATGTGCCTGTGCATAGGTCTTCCACAAACGAAGTTCCTAACAGAAAAATAAAGTTGAGCATAGAAAAAGACTGGTGCACACTAACAGATTAAAGCCTCTATCATGCAAACCTACTAATGTTTTGGGAGCATTTATCTTCACCAGAGTCAAAATGGACATAGGCTTGGAGCATACATATATATATATATATATATATATATATATATGCACACACACACACACACACACACAGCCTTCATTCCTTTCTCACATTTTGATCTCGCCAGAGGACGTGTGGAGAATTCCGATTTTGGGAAAATAACGTGATCTCTGTCTGTGTCTTTATGTGTATCTGTATGTGTGCCTCTGTATCCGTCTCTGTCTGTCTTTGTCAACATTTCTCCACCTATTGTGTCCCTGTGTTCTTACATGTAGGCTAATGTTCACATCCTGTGCAACCAGGGCAAGGATAGACCCCCCCATATTTCTTCTAAGATGGAGCGCTGTGTCAAGTCATTTAATCTGCCATAGCCAGTGTCTGTTCATAAAAAATAATCAACCTTTCCGGTTCAACTCTCGTAAATGGGTGGCAAGGTGTCGAGGGTGAATGGCAGGGAGTGGAGGAGAGCGAGGTCACCGTGAGGAAAGGAGGAATGGATACAATGCCGCGGGGTCTTGGCATCACCTTCTTATAATGGCATTACAGTGGGAAGAACAAGCGGCAATGAGCGACACCATCATTAACCTCTGGCTGGGCTATAAATCAACGGCGGTTCACGCAAATTAGCTCAATTCCCCCCGATCTGCCTCCAAAGGCCCTCGCTAGGCCCCGCTCTATGATAAATCACATGCGAGGGGAGAAGGGAGATACACACACACATGCAGACAGAAACCGAGGGAGAGTGCGTGGACACTTTTATTGGTAGTATTTTACAGTGAGTCATATAAGCCAAAGGAATTTCATTTTCAGGCTCGCCCCTGGTGATTCATACATATTTTCATCATAGCTGCTTATTACGGGTACCACTTGATACCATCGAACGGGGCGCCGAGAAATTAATGTAACTTGTCTCCATGTTATAGAACAATATCACTTTCAAGCATTTCACATGAGAGGAGAGGAGAGAGGAGAGGAGAGGAGGGGAGGGGAGGGGAGGGCAGAACAGGTGATGCTTTCAGAATGAAGATGACAGAGGTTATGCAATTTCCGATTGTTATTCTGCAGAGTGCAGCCTTCGGGATCCAGTTGATGTAAATACAAACCCGTATTACTCCCTCTCCAACAACACAGAACGAGTTTAACAGAAGCAGAAAACAGCATACAAATAGGCGACTCAACTGTGGTGAAATATATTGACGCCCCAAGATAAACGCCATAGGTTTTCCGCCGGCTGACAGAAACATTAGAGGGCACGTCACGAAACGGAGCCTCTTTAGCTGACAGATTTAACACTTCAACCTGGATATTTAATTTGGAATAATTTTAATCGGATGTATAACTGGCCAGGTGGAGAGCTGTGAGTGTGTGTTCCTGTTCCTGTTCCTGTTCCTGTCCTGGTCGGGCCGAGTGGTGAGGGGGATGGACAGCTGCCGTATCTCTGCAGTTGGTCGCAGAGGAGGAGGACATATTGCACGTCACCAGGAAAGGTAACAAATATGGCAGTGTGTCCCAGCCATCTGTCACTGGAGCTCCATGCGTCAGCACAGACAAAGGACGGCCAGGCCACCGAGGAAGCGGCAAGGCCCCAGCGCACTATTGTCCTGCAGGCCTGTGGGTAAACCGAGGCCCCTTATCATCACAACCCCACCGCCTGCCGCAGCGGTTCAGCTGGGCGACCGGCAGCATTGTTCGCCAGACACACTCACCCGCGAGGGGCCACGCGGACTTACAAGGGCTGTCGGGAGGAAAAGAGGATTCTGAAATCCTGGACTCAACATACAGCTGGTTTCTAACAACTTCGGCCATAAACCGTCCATTTTATGCCGCATCGGTAAAAGAGAAAACAAGAGTCTTAACTTGATTTTGTGCCATTTTTTTTCCCCTCCACTATCTTGTCCAGGATTTCAATGCTTTTCCTTATCCCTTTTTATCTGTTGAATGGCCCCTTGCATGCACACACAAGAAGAGACAAACGCACAAAACTTCACCCGGTGGCGACTCATCTGGGCTTAGGGGGGGGAGGGTCGATTTTCCATTAGAAAATTTTATATAAAAAACTGTCACAGCAATCAAAGCATTACTTAAGGTTCTCTTCCTAAAGTGATGTCTAGACCTCTGCTTTCATCCACAACCTCTTACCCGTCCCAAAATAATCATCCCCCAATCCTCCCAAACGTTACAAACCCTGCAAGAGTCCCATCATTTCCTCCCTCCCTCCATCACCAGAAAGAAAAATAAAGGCAAGACGAGGAAGGTCAACAATATGTCAGGCGGGGATAAAGAAGGATAGAGGAAAGAGGAGATCGATGGAGAAATCTCAAAACCTTCTCAGATTTTCCTTTTTTCTTTTTTTCTTTTTTCTCCCCAAAACAGCAGGATAAATTACTGTCTAGCACTCTGGAAGATGCTAAGCCTCTTGGTTCCTCTTTACATCAAGTTGGAATAACGAATGCCACGTCTTGTGTTGCAAAATCCCCCAGAAACTGTTCAAGCATTAGGCCGCCAAAAGCCTGCAAAAATGTATATGTATATTCTTCTTTTCTTTTGTGCAGGATATTATTTTTCTGTGTATATGAAGGGATGAAAGACACCTCCGGTATTCCTTATTTGGACAGCTTCATGGAGCAATGCATGAGATTACACCATCTAATCCATGTGTAATCCCTGAGCTCTTCTGCTGTGGAAGCTAGCGCTACCGGGTCACCCCCGTAGTCCTCCAGATCCTGCTTTAATACAGCCATATAAAGTGCTGACCTATAATCATAGGCTAGCTAGCGACTAGGGCAAAGGGGGAGAAGATTAAAATAAAAATCATTAAAACATTGCTTTCAAAATAGAGAGTATTAGTCTGGGTTATATGAACATACGCTCAGGAGCACGCGAGACCATATTTGAGGCGGTATTGCAAGGTCTTCCCTAAACGAGAGACCGATGCGAGGAGTCCCTGAACCCCAACTTCCGTGTGGGGGGAGGGGTGCCGTGCATCGGGGGTGGGGGGGTTTGTGTGGGTGGTACAGCTGAGGGGAGCGGAGACGCAGCGGAGGTCAAGGTTTGACCCCCCCCCCTCGAATCTGCTCCCCGCGCGATGGGAGGGTCCCACACCGCGTCTTGAAAAACAGGGCTTCTAATCAGGCAGATTGGTGTTGGGGGCCCTGTTTGACACAAGAGGCCCACCGTTGCCCCCCCCCCCCCCAAAAAAAACCTGGTAGGCCAACTGGCAGTCTCTCAGGAAGCCCATTTCAATTACCATAAGAGCTTTGGCTTGCTTCTCCTCATTCTATCCTTTAATGGACTATGCATGTACCAACTCACGCAAATGACTTACGGCAAGGTCCTTTCATTTTAGTGGTCTTGTACTTCACAGTGTTTACTTGATGTGTGTGTGCGTGGCGTGTGGGTTTTCATGTGCAGCCGTGCGTTTTTTGGGTTTTGTTTTTTTTTCATCACGCGTGCGTCCCTGTCTGTGTATTTTGCGTGTCTGAATGAGTGTGAGTGCGTGCTGGTGTGTACTTAGCTTTCAGAGGTGCCAGCCATTAGCCTTGACACGTCTCCGGCAGCGTGTCTGTAGTGTGGGGGGAAAAGTCCTCAAAAGTGTTAAAAAACAAACACGTAATTGCTGCCGCAAACTCTGCTGATATTATACAAAAGGGAAGAGGTATCCCAGAACACGCGGAGGCTAAGACACACAGCGTGCCCGGGTGAGCTGCAGCGTGGTGTGCAGTAGGTCCCCGGGTGTGGACACAGGGCCAGAGATGGACACCGAAGGTCCGGTCCGCCCTTTCGTGGCGGACACCCGGCGGCTCAGACACCCTCAAATACAACGGACAGGGAGAGAGAGCAGGCGAGGGGGGGGGGTATGGGGGAGTGGAGGGTTGGGCTAAGGGTGTATCTGTGTGTGTGTGTGTGTGTGTGTGTGTGTGTGTGTGTGTGTGTGTGTATCACTAAGTCACTCAAATACTAGAGGAAAAGTTTGCATTGAAATTGTGGGTTGTACGTGTGTGTGTGTGTGTGTGTGTGTGTGTGTGTGTGTGTGTGTTTTGGGTGCAGGGAACGGTTGTGTTTGGCCCGACGGAGTTAACTTAGTTCAGCGAGTGTGATTATAAGCCGGTGAAATGCAGCCTCCCTGCCTCATCGTTACGTAACCCCTGGTTCCCCGCGGTAACGGCCTGTGATGGGGTAACTCTTACTCACCTACCTCTCAGGATGAAGAGCGGCAGCTTGACTTCGACAGGAAAGGCCTTCTTTTCAAGCCTAACGTGAAAGGTGTTTAAAGGCCGACTGCTCCGTAAACCCTTCCCGTCCACAAACCGGCTTATTCCCATACTATTAAGAGAGAGGGGGGGAGAGAGGGGGGGAGGGAGAGAGAGAGAGAGAGAGAGAGACTAAGAAACTAAGGTGAAACTCAACAGAAATTCTTGTTGAGTTCGCTCTGTTTCCATGAAGCTGTCTCTTACATACCTTTTGGGGTTGCAAATACGAAAAACTAATGGA
>NC_079212.1:13831347-13878847 GCF_029633865.1 Lampris incognitus | reverse complement strand
CCTCCCCTCCCCCCTGCACGAGGAGCCCGGCTGTGGGACACCAGCCCTCCGGGAGGACATTCAAGATGGAGGAAAACTGGCGACAGGGTTTCACGACGCCATCTAAGCAGTACCGTATTAGCGCAGGACGCACGTGCACACACATCGCCCCCATGTGACGCGTTTGAAGGAGAAATGGAGTCGTCCGCTACGAGGAGCGGCACAAACACAAGACGAAAACGCCGCATGGACGTGAAACCCCGCCATAGAGGTTTAGACGGGGGGGGGGGGGCAGGAGTCGGCATTTCTTATTTTTCCTTTCTGGTCAGAGTCCAGGAAAAGGTTAGCTTCTGGATACACCACAGGACAGCGCTGCTAGGTGCCTGATATCAATCTGCTGCTGGTTTCACACTTGATCAGGTCTCAGAGATTGAGCTCTCTACACAAACACGTGCACACACACACGTCGACACGTGCACATACACATACACGTAAAGTAACCACGTTTTAAATTCAATGTTTTATTGCCATGTCAACACATTTCATTGGAATTGGTCTTTGAGCTCATACACAAGCGCGACACAGTACACACACATGCACACACACACACACACACACACACGCATGCACCGTGCACACACACGCATGCACCATGCACACACACGCATGCACCGTGCACACACTCGGTGCCATGTGACGGGATCGCCGCGACACACTTTTGAGGGAACAAACGCGCTCGGCGAAGCCACGCTTGGTACAAAGTCTCGCGCTCGCGCAGAAGACAGGACAGACTTGCACCCTCAGGACACACACACACACACACTACGTCGGGGACGCGCTTGTCCCGTCCAAGGAGGACACACGCTCACTCGGAGCGTCTCGCATGAGCAAGCACGGCGGGGAGTGAAATGAGCACAGGCTGCCATTGCTGTGACCAATCATGGCGGCCACTTGTCCTGCTCGTTGCCTCTCGACGGCGGAATTACATCTCCCCCCGGAGCTGCCGGGATTCAGCTCTCCCCGGGAATCCTCGGGAATCAAACTTTTGAACATGAAGGGAAATTACATAATATCTTGTATTTATTTCAATTTGGATCCGGCAACCATGGAAAATTTACGAGGAACAGACGGGAGGAGGGGGGGGAGTGAGGGAGGAGGGGGGCGAACAATCACAAAGATGCAAGAGGGGATGCGGAAAGCACGGCAATTTTTCGAGTTCAAAATGTTTGGGGGGAAACATGATTATGTTTGGGTAAACAGGGGGAGCTTCAGAGCCGGCCGGGGCCGCCTCGCAACACGTCCATTCACACCGGGCTCACACGCTGTCACACCTTCCTCCTGTCACTCACACAAAGCATGCTGGGAGGCTCGGTTTCCAGGGCGACCAAGAGGCACCTTTCCTTGACAACGGTTCACAATGCAGGGATGGAGGACATTAGCTCGCACCTCAGGTGTGGCGCTATTGGCGCTTATAGCTCATTAGCACACAGGCCAAGGAAGAGCACAGCCATTTGTTGATGGGCGAAGCCACGCGGCCTAATAAAACGTCAATACATCCAACTTCCAGAGGAGAACAAGGCCGCAGAGGCAACGGAAATAATCACACCACGGTATATAATTAAAGGAAAATGGGGAAAAATATTTTCTCCGAGCTTTCAAGCAACAATGTCGAGTCAAACCTGATCCGTTAGTTTGGTTTCTGCACTTGTTAAGAACCTCCACAAAGAGCCCAGTGTGACACGGAGCCTACTGGGAGCGGCAGGAGCTCTGGGGATTTCTTCTCAGCCATAAATGAACCAAGCTGCTTCACGTTTATAGTGTGAATTAAAATTTCACACGCGCACACACACACACACACACACACTTTTTCCCTCTTAGAAGACCCTTTTGCACTGTCGTAAAATCACACACACACGTATATATATATTGTAACGTGGATGGATAAGAAGACACGCTGGCCGCTGGCTGGCGGGTCTGACCCTTTAGTCGAGCGGTTAGCGATGTCTCCTGCGGTGCGAGCGATACGGGTTCGCTTCCCGGCCGCGGCAGTTCCTGTAGTTGCGTTGTCCCCCGAATTCGCTACTCTCTCTCTATATATATATATATTTATATATATACGTTCATTATACAAATCGATTAACCTACTCAGGGTCGCGGGGATGCTGGAGCCTATCCCAGCAGTCACTGGGCTGCTGTGACGAAAGAAAAAAAAATAAATTTCACACACTCCTGAATTCATCTCACAGCTCCAAAATACATGTACAAAGAAGTCTGCTTAACACATTTAGCATACGACACCACTGACCATGGATGCATACAACGCTTGGATGTCACACACACGCACACACACACACACACACACACACACACATATATATATATATATATACATATGTGTGTGTATATATATATATACTATGTGTGTGTGTGTGTATATATATATATATATATATACACTATGTGTGTGTATATATATGTGTGTGTGTTCATATAGATATGAGAACCGGTTCTCTCTCGTTCTCTCACTCACACACACACACACACGCGCACACACACACACACACACACACATATATGAACCAGTTCTCTCTCTCTCTCTCTCTCTCTCTCTCTCTCTCTCTCTCTCTCTCTCTCTCTCTCTCTCAAACACACACACACATACATATATATATAAACATACACGCACATCTATACACACATATATATGAACATATATATACACGCACACACACATTCATACATATATATGTATATATATATATATACTATTTATATATATATATACTATGTGTGTATATATGTGTGTGTGTGTGTGTGTGTGTGTTCATATAGATATGAGAACCGGTTCTCTCTCGTTCTCTCACTCACACACGCACACACACACACATATGTATATATGAACCAGTTCTCTCTATCTCTCTTTCTCAAACACACACACACATATATATATATATATATACATATATATATAAACATACACGCACATATATATATACATATATATGAACATATATATACACGCACACACACACACACAGTGTGTGTGTGAGAGAGAGAGAGAACCGGTTCATATATATGTGTGTGTGTGTGTGTGTGTGTGTGTGTGTGTGTGTGTGTGTGTGTGTGTACATATATATATATATATATACACATATATATATGTGTGTGTATATGTTCATATATATATGTGTGTTTATATATATGTGTATATATATGTATGTATGTGTGTATTTATATATATATATTTTTTTTTTTTTTTATTTTTTTATTTATATATTTATATATATATATGAGAACCGGTTCTCTCTCTCTCTCTCTCTCTCTCTCTCTCTCCTCTCTCTCTCTCTCTCTCTCTCTCTCTCTCTCTCTCTCTCTCTCTCTCTCTCTCTCACTCACTCTCACACACACACACACTCTATATATATATATGAAAACCGGTTCTCTCTCTCTCTCTCTCTCTCACTCACTCACTCACTCACACACACACACACACACACACACACACACACACACACATATATATATATATGAAAACCGGTTCTCTCTCTCTCTCTCTCTTTCTCTTTCTCTCTCTCACACACACACACATATATATATATGAAAACCGGTTCTCTCTCTCTCTCTCTCTCTCTCTCTCTCTCTCTCTCTCTCTCTCTCTCTCTCTCTCTCTCTCTCTCTCTCTCTCTCTCACACACACACACACACACACACACACACACACATATATATATATATATGAACCGGTTCAGACACAAGTGCGCACTCGTGAACGAACTGACTTTGTGATACTGTGACATTTTCTGCCAAGGCTGACTCAATCAAACTCAGTGAGGGGAAACGGAAACAGGAATGGGTGTGTCACGCATGCACCCAGATATACTGTGTTTGGAGAAAGAAGGTCAACGCGTCTTTGCCTTCACATCTCAAGAGAAACGGACAGGCAAGGAAGAAGTGGGCACGGAGAGAGAAGAAAACAATTGTGTGTGTGTGTGTGTGTGTGTATGAGTGAGTGAGAGGGTGAGTGAGCGAGAGAGTGAGTGAGTGAGTGAGTGAGTGAGTGAGTGAGTGAGTGAGTGAGAGAGTGCGTTAGCGAGAGTGAGAGTGAGTGAGCGAGTGAGTGAGAGAGAGTGAGTGAGCGAGAGAGAGTGAGAGTGCGTTAGCGAGAGAGTGAGTGAGTGAGCGAGCGAGTGAGTGTGTGAGTGAGTGAGTGAGTGAGTGTGTGAGCAAGCGAGTGAGTGTGTGAGCGAGTGAGTGAGCGAGTGAGTGAGTGAGCGAGTGAGTGAGTGAATGAGTGAGTGAGTGAGTGAGCGAGCGAGTGAGAGTGAGTGAGCGAGCGAGTGAGAGTGAGTGAGCGAGTGAGTGAGTGAGTGAGCGAATGAGAGTGAGTGAGTGAGTGAGCGAGCGAGCGAATGAGAGTGAGTGAGTGAGTGAGTGAGTGAGCGAGTGAGCGAGTGAGTGTATAGAGAATTGAGTGCGGTTAGTGGTGTTTCCCCCTCGGCCGAGGCATTAACAAGCCTATAATGGACCCTCTTAAAGAGCCGACTAGGATCTCCTCCAAAACTAACTGATTTAGAGTGGCCAGGGCCCCCATGGGCAATGGCCAAGTCCCCCTCCGTCCCTCCCCAGCCCAGCCACAGCCAGCCCGGGTGGCAGGCGGCACAGACACACATTGTGTTTGTCTACTGAACCACAAGCAATAGCAGTTTATAACACAATAAAACACCATGAGGAGGCATTAATTGGATATAATAGCCAGCGAATGATTTAGATGATTTAACACCTTTTTTCCGGGAAGAGTACATAAAAGAGGGAGAAAAGGACGAGCTGAATAAAAGGAAATATAAGAGGGAGAAATCGACTCCCGTGTTGTTTCTCGCTTTGTTTCCAACGCTAGGCCCATTCTGTATTTACACACGCACGCACACGCACGCACACGCCAGGGAAGAAAGCATGTCTGTATATTTTGCTGTGCTCTGCGTGTGTTGTGTGAGTCCGTACAAGCTGCAGATGATAGTGGAAAGCAGAAAAGTGATTTGAATCGAGAGAGGGAGAGAGAGGGAGAGAGAGAGGGAGAGAGAGAGAGAAAGAGAGAGAGAGAGAGATAGAGAGGAAGAAAAAAAAACCCACTTTGATCGCAGAGATTTGAAATCATTTGATATTTTGCCGGAAGGTTCCGAAGCAGCGATAAAACGGAGGGGATGGCGGCCATATCTGGCTGAATTGATTAGCAGAGATCCGCTAAATTGCCAGCGAGCAGGCTAGTTTCTCACAAGCACTTCTTCTTTTTTTCTTCTTCTTCTTTTCTTTTCCACATGTTGTAGTGCGTCGCAGATGAAATCAGCGCATTATTCATATTTTTTTAACAACAATCCGGTTGCCCCTCGTACAGATGATGATAATCAGCTCGCCGGAGATGTGAGTGATGCTGATAGGGAGTGACAGGCTGGCTGGTATGGAAGGAGGGAGAGAGGGAGAGAGAGGAGGAGAAAAAAACACCAGTGTAACCCCCTTTTATCGCTTAGTGGTGTTTGGATAGCGACGTCTTATTGACAGTGTAAGGACCAGGAAAATAATAGACTCTGGAGTCTTACAGCAAATTACCCCGCTGACCCCCCTCGCCAACCCTTCAAGATATTCAGCCCCCCCCAGCCCCCACCCCCATTCGCCTTATCTCTCCTCCGTTTCTTCCTCACCTCCCTCTTATTTTCACTCCATACGGAGCTGAAAGGGAGCAAGGCCCCTGCATGTATGTACATAATTGGCACTTTACTGTCATATCAGATTCCCATCAGCGCCAGGTCTTGGGCTGCGAAGAACAATGCAGGGCCAGACAAAAGCCTTCCTCCGTGCTCCGAGAGCGGCCCTGATAACCACAGCACAGGGGCCGGTCAATGAAACCAATCATCCCTGATCTCCTTATGGGGGTCTGAGGAGCTCCTCTGCGTACTGTCTTCTGCCCGCCGGCTGCAGACTCCAGTACCGAGGGCCACACCGTGTACCGGCAGGCTCCACCGCCGGCCCTCCCACGTTGCCCGCTTAGAAAGCTTTGCATCACCCCAACACGCTGCAGAACCTGATGGACAGGCCCAATATTTCACGAGGCTCAGCAGAGAGAAGTGCTCGGGTGTTGTCACAAAGTGCTATTATAAAAAAAAATAAAAAATGGGATGCATGGAGAGGTATGCAAGGCAAAAAAACCCCCCAAAGATTTGCTGCAAGTAACAAATACGAAACAGCCCCAATTAAATTATTTCTCAAATATTTTAATTTAGCTCTGCTTTAAAATGCACAAGGTCACAAAGGAAGAAAAAAAACATATTTAAACCAAAACAATTATTCTGCATCAAGTGAGCCTTTTTTTTTAAATAAACATGAAATTACTAATACAACAACCGTGTGCAAGTCTGGTGACCCTGCAAAAGGAGTGTAGTGGTGTGGTTTCACCATCACAAACTGCAAATGCAATAAAGAGGATGTGAAGAGAAGCATGGCTGCTGCATGCACAAGGCGGCCCTCACGTTCTCCGCCCAGGGCCGCTGTAGTGAGGGGGGGGGGGGAGCTGCTGGCCCAGATGTTGCCTCCGTCTTCAGGGCCCCCATCAGTTCTCTCTCTCTCTCTGAAGATCCTACAACAGGAGAGTGGAAATGATTAAGGGTCAGGTTGGTATCCCTCCCCACACCCCCTCACCGTCTCCTACATGTTCACCTTCCTCCGCCTCCCGGTTACGAGGAACACCTCGCTGAGGAGCCCTCTCCTCACTCCCCCATAGCGGCCGAGTCATTCTGAGTTTGCAGCTGTTCTGACACGCGCCGACAGCCGGCGTGATGGATTTAAGCTAAGGTGGACTTTATTCATGCCCGGGAGCACATTTGTCCTCTGCATCTGACCCGTCCTAACCACTTAGCAGCCAGTTGGCACACAAAATAGATGATTATACGAATGACACGGGATTCTACTATGGGTATTGAATTATGCAAGATGCTAGATGCCACCGGTGACATCCATAATGTGCTGGGTTTAGCCGGCTGAACGCGGGCAAACCCACATCTTGGCCTATTAAAGAGCACTTCCCTCCATTTTTTTTTTGTTTTTTGGCTGACGTTACCTAGTATCTACCACGTGACGTCACAGCGCACCGTGTGCAAGCTGAGTGGTCGCAGACGCTTCCGGGGTTTTACATTAATACCATCGGGGAAATATACATGTGCCTTTATTTCCCGTGACTTTGCTGATGACGATTATTGTTCAATATTGTTCTCAGCCGTCCGCCGCACCGCTTGTGTCCTTCTCCTCCGGCCTTGCCCCAGAAATGAACACAGCTGTATGCAAAGCCTCCCCTGATGCCCCCATCAGCCAACCTCTCCGCCATCCAATCAGCGGAGGAGCAAGGGGGGGGGATGGGAGAGGTCACGGGGGGTGAGGCTATATGGTTATTGTAGCTTGATCGTTCGCGGAGGATTCGAACAGGGCTGCTGCTGCGCCGACCTGTCCCTTACACCCCCAAAATACGGACTTGTCAGGCCAAAAAAAAAAAAGAAAAGAAAAGAAAGAAAAGAAAAAGAAAACATGAATACAGACATAGTGACAACGATTAAAAAGACTATATTGACCAACAGCTCAAACAAGGCTGGTGTCCCTTTTAATATGATCATACAACTGTCCCTTGTTCTCGCGTCTTCAATGCACAGAAGACATAATGTAGAAGTGATTAAAAATGTATCACACGCCCCCCCCTCTCTCTCCCTCTCTCTCTCTCTCTCTCCGTCCCCTCTGTTTTTGCCTCTCCCTGATGTTTTGTTAATTGCAGGGTTAACTGACACACATTGGAAAGGAGTGTGCTGTGAATACGAAGGGGTGAGTAGTCCCACCCGTGAATGGGAAACACCAGCCTGACTGGTGCGTGTCGCACACCGGTTGTGTTATTGAAATATTGTTCTAATGCCGGCGAACCATATCTGTGTGTGTGTGTGTGTGTGTGTGTGTGTGTGTGTGTGTGTGTGTGTGTGTGTGTGTGTGTGTGCCACAGCAAGACAGCGAGAGAGAGAGGGAGAGAGCTTTTCTTTGTGCACTGGCGTGTGTGCGTGCGTGCGTTTTTCCACGTTAATAATAATAATAATTGTTGGTAAGCGTTTGTGTGTATGCAAATGTGTGCGGTGTGCGTCTACGCGTACGCGCGCTCGTGTTCATGCGCGCTCCACATTCGCTGTTCGAAATCCGATTGGCTGAATACGAGTGGACATCCTTGAGAGCGGCGCTTTGAAGGGAGGTCAAATGCCTGCCTTCGTCTTCACGTGAGCGGCTGACATGCCAGAATGGATGCCGGGCTCACATCAGCACCGGTGTCACCTTCACTCTGCCTCATTAGCAGACCAAAACCAACCCTGTCTTCCCTGCTGTCTTCACCAGCAGTCGCTGGAATTTAACTTGCTTTGCAACAGCCAGCGACGACTCTCTATAAAAGCAGTTAGTGCACCCATTTATTCATGGGCCCCACGTGCTGGCGCGCGGCTGGCTCAAGCCTCCCCCCTCCTTCAACCTCCTGCCTGGGGGGGAGTCGAGCTAGCAACCCAGGTTGCAATTTCAGTGTGTCTGGCATATTAGCTAATGACGACACGTATAGCTAGATAGAATATAGGGATTCTAGCACAAACACGTTATAGGAATGCTGGGTGTTCACACTCTCACATTCACACACACACACACACACACAGTCATGCAAGTGCGTGTCATTAACTCACACAGCCACATCCTCGTGCATACACACCTGCACACGCGCCGCACGCAGCAGCCAATCAAACGCCATCAAGACGGCTGGTCTGATGTGAGTCTGACTCCTGCGATCCATTTGAAAGGTGAAATTGATTTACAGATTCGCCCTCATGTCAGGAAAACACAAACTCACACACGAGGCAGAGTTTCGGGACTCAACACGCTTTATAAGGGACGATATGCAGAATCACGGTTACGGGCCCTTTTCCACCGGCTGTGTCACGAACAGATCAATGCAAACAGCTCACACAACATTTATCATATGGAGTCAAGGACCCCGCCACATTAGGCGTGACGCCTTCCTCGCTGTTCAAGTGGCTGCACGCTGCTGGCAGTGGAGTTTGCAAGGCTAAACGTGGAGCAAAGTAAACCTGCAATTCACCCGCTTGCAGCATGTCCCACTGAAACGGTACCACTGTACTGTCAAATAACTCTAACTGCCTAGTGTGCGTGTGCGTGTGCGTGCGTGTGCGTGTGCGTGGAGACGAGTCATCACTTTCAGACGAGTGACACTCCGTCTCTTGACATACGTGCAAGGCCATTTTTCACATTGTAAGATGATGAAGGGACATAAAAAAGGAGCCTGATATTTCCGGTGCTGCTGCTGCTGTGTGGTCCTCCCTATTCAGCCGGCAGTGCTCTTCTCTACCCAACACATTAATTGACGAGCTGTGCAAATTCATACTTAAAAATGCCCTGTTCCTGTTAATGATAGCTGGACTAAATCATGCAAAAATAAACTGTGTTTTATTGAGAGAATTGAGCTGTCAATAACCTGGAGCTAATTGTCCAAATTATAACAAACAAATGATACATAATAATGATAATAATGATATTAATAATAACAATATTAATAATAATTATAATTTTAAAAAAGGCACAACAAATATTGTGATCTTGTGAAACTGGGCAGGGATTTGTCCGCGTGTCAGCCCAGTTTGAGGCGCTTACCAGCTGAAATGGGAAGATGCCGTGACAGCACGACTTCACTACGGCTGAGGTTAGTTTAGCTGGAGGAGAAGGACTATTTCTGCTGGCGCACTGTCATGTTTCAAATTGGGCGCAGATTACACGGGGGGTTCACAGCGAGAAACCCCAAAAACCCAAAACCATTTGGACAGCCACCCGTTTGCAGGTGCGACGCAGTTGTTGTAGCCGTGTTGGCAACAAGTCCTACGGTAACTGCGCCTAATCTTCACAGCATTGTTTTAGGTTAATTTTCCTTTCTCTCTGTATCAACATTAACTTACCTGTGACCAAGCCGCCAACAGCTTTAACAAGTAACCCTCTCAGCTTCCTCTAGTGGTGCAGCACGGAGGACACTGATCCAAAACACTGTAAACTTTGTCTGCTTTCCACTCCTTCACGCTACAGCATATAGGTGGACTCTCTCTCTCTCTCTCTCTCTCTCTCTCTCTCTCTCTCTCTCTCTCTCTCTCTCTCTCTCTCCTCTCTCTCTCTCTCTCTCTCTCTCCCCCCCCACCAGTGTGTGTGTGTGTGTGTGATTTGGTTAACGTTGGATTGCACGCGGTCTGACATAAGCTTGTGTTTGCTATATCTTGACGATTACCATTTCTGCGTGGCGTGTGTGTGTGTGTGCGTGCGTGCGTGCGCGCGTGCGCGCGCGTGTGCGTTTGTGTGCGTGCCCGTGCCCCCTTGCATTCAGATCACCGGCCGCCTGCATGATCGCGGAGGACAGCTTACTAGGCCCCTTGAATTGTTCACCGCGGAACAATGGATTCCTTTGTGAACGTGTTTCTCTTTCTCTCGCCGGACAATACTTGAGGGTCCTTCTGGCTCTACACCTAAGAAATGTTTGGCAAATTACACCTTTATATATGCCTCTCAAAACAAGTAGTACTAGTCTTGCTGATATAAAAGTGTGGTTGGGGGGGGGGGAGAAAAATGCAGCAAAGATTTACGCCGTTTTCTCCGTTCACTTTAACGATAAGCGGTCAGCCGCGGGTTTTTTTGTTTTTTTGGGGGGAGGTTTTTTTCTTTTTTTTTTAAAGCGAAACTTTTCCAGCAAATATGAACGTCGACGCGTCGAGACGCTTCTCCTCGTCTTGGTTCGACCTCTGGGCTCGCCGGTTCGGAAACGAGCAGAACTCAAATCCAACCCTGGAAAGCGACACACATCCTTACGTTGAATTATGTAGAAACTGCGGGTTAAAGCTAAAAAAAAAAGAAGAAAAAAGAAGAAGAAGAAGAAAAAGAAGAAGAAGAAGAAAAAAGAGGGGGGGGAAAAAGGAAAAGGAACATTTTCGCGCCACTTTGGCGCGCTGCTGGATGATAGGTACGTGACGTCAGATGTTGCCATGCTCTTGTCTTGCCTGTGTGTGCGTGCCGGTCAGGTTATACAGCGTGGAGGCCATATGCGTGTCCGTAACGAGCTTTATAGTAGCGGGGTCCTGCCCGCCGGGCCGCAGCACTGACCTCCCCCCCCCTGATGAATAGACCCATAAGCAGATGCCCAGCTGTGCCTATCCGGGCCTTCAACGGCATTTCGGAAATCGGTATGATGTTCCTGGGAAAGTTGGCCTTCCCAAACCTGGACAGCTCCTTCTTCCAGATTCACTCCAATTGTAAAAAAAACAAAAACAAAAACAAAACATTATGACAGTGATGGCAAATATTATTATTATTATTGTTATTATTATTAACATTATTATTATTGCTATTATTACTGTTATTATTATTGCCGTAGTTATTGTCACTGTTACTGTTTCTGTTGATAATTCTCAGCAGCAAATATCCAGACGTGTTTTTATTTTGGAGGATGACACACCACGTTATAAAAGTGGGTCGTTCACGTGTATTTTGCTAAATCTAAATTACTTAATGGACATTTCTTTTTGGTTTTTATTTGTTAAAGAACAGCATTTTTGTTTTTGTTTTTTTTTGAGTTTTTTTTTTTGTTTTTTTGTTTTTTTTTGGCAATTGTTTTATGAAGCTGTTCATAGAGGCTACAAGTTGATTGGCGTCACCTAGTAGCCTCTACGTCAAGTCGTATTCCACTCGCCATGGTTCGATGAAGAGGAAATGAAGTTTGGTTTTTTTTCTTTTCATAAATTGCACCTTTTTTTGAAGGCCCATGATAGTCTTAAAAGCTAAATTATTTGCTCCATCATCACCACCACCACCACCACCTCACTGTCTGTCCCCCTCTGTTATTTGCATCCAAAAAAAAAACGTGGTGAGAAGTGGAAATGATTAAATGTGTGCATGTTTTTATTGCCAGGTCAGGCGTGTGACTCCAACACTGGATGGTCACACGCATCTGAGCCCTCCCCCACAAAACAAAATAAATAAACCTGCTCCATCTGATATCACAGGCGCAGATAGCCCAGACAGCAGAAAGATTGCAGAGCAGAAATAACAGTCTTCATTTTTTATTGCAGGTTTGGGTGGCCGCACAACACAACGCAACACAACGCAACGCAACACAACGCAACACAAACCTTCTCCACGCACGTCCTTAATGTAATTCACACGCACGGGAGTATTTTTCCCAGCGTACCTCAAAGGTTCAGGGGCCGCAGCTCGCGCTACTGGGGCCGACTCTCCTCTCTCTTTTGTTGGGGGCTATTGTGGGGGCTGCGTGTTGGGATTGGGGGGTGGGGTGTGTGTGTGTGTGTGTGTGTGTGTGAGAGGGGGGGTGTAATGAGGGGGCTGCGACCCCCCGATGGGGGTGCATTTGCCGTCCAAAGACCGTTAGACAGTGGCTGAATGAATGGGGGCCTGAATGTCATTGTAATGCACGAGGACAACTCCCCCTTCATTCAGCTTAAGATGCGGAGGCCGCTCCGCCCGGCAGCGAGGAGGAGACGGGGAGAGAGAAAGGCAACCGCAATTGAATTTAAAAAAAGGGAAAAAAAGAAAAAAAAGAAAAAGAAAGATCTTTTCCGTCTTGTTCTGCCACGGAGAGACAAGGAAGACTACTTCCCACATAAGCGGTCACGTTGGGGTACGTGGCGGGCGCGCGTTTCCTGCGCGGCTTTGCACGGGACGGACGGAAGACGCGATGAACCGCATTGCTGCAGGATACCCACCACCCCAAGAGTAAGAGCATGAACAAAGGATGAAGGAGTAAAAGCCGGCTTGGATGTATTAGTACGCCACTTTTGGACAAAGGACCCTTAGGCCGATTTATTGTAAGCTTTATCATGATATGTTTCCTCATCATTATCCTCATTGTGATCATTGTGATTATTTTCTGCAATTGAAATGTGATGCAAGTGTGGGTTCGTTGTAACGAGTGGACGTACGTGAATATCAGAAGGCCTACGCGGGGGGGGGGGCTTGTTTTGAGACACACACAGCCTCGGGAGGATTAACGTGACGGCAAATAAGTAACCTGATAAAACAAGTAATAGTCTCATTCGTCTGGGGGGGGGGGAGCACATTTGTGACTCTTCAGTCGTAATAACGGAGGGAGAGAGAAAAGCGCGGCGGTTTCAGTCTGAGCAGCCTTGACTCTTCCCCCTCCGCGTCTTTGTTCAGACAACAGTAGGCGGCAGAAGGAGGGAGAACACGCTTGGAAGCGACCTGGAGAAATGACAAGAGATGACATGTCCTTCCGGGGCACAAAGCCCGGCTATAGGCCCATATATGACCCAGGAATGTCCCGGGATGTGTAACTGATACGTCACAGCAGCCACCACGAGCAAGACGACACATTGTTACAGTATTGGAGGGAGAGACGCGCGAGCCTTGATGAACTGGCTGATGGGCCATCGGGGACGAAACGGGCTCACGTTTCAGCGCTCGTATCTGCTGGAAAACGCGCAGAAAGGCGAGGTAACTGGGCTGAAATGCTTGTGCAAGGCACTTCTCCGTCCTCGGGGGTGGGATAGGGGTGGGGGGGGGACCGGCTTCAAACTAAATAGGCACTCTCGTCATTTGAACCTTGACACCAGACGTGTCGTCAAGACGTTTTGCCGCCGCGCCTAGAATACAGCAGCCCATAAGAAAACCCCGCTGGCCTTCGCGTGAAGGACGCGGGCCATTCTGTAAAAACCGCAGGTGACAAAATCAGGAAGTAGGATATCATTTGGGGTGTGTGTCTGTATGTGTGTGGGGGGGGGTGTTGAAAGAACGAATAGCCTATAGATTACTTTTAGACCGCAACGTTTACCTTAAAGCGTGGATAAATGTGACGTCAAGTTTAATTAGCCGATGACGGAATTATCAGCAAGGGCAGAGCAATGTAGAACAATGCCTGCACGCTAGTTTCACATAATATGCATATGCTCGGATGTTCACGTGTATCCTCGTCTTGAAAGGCGAAAGCTCGGTGCACATGCAGCTACGTTGACATGGCTTGTGGCCTATAGCCATTTGCAGCGACACGGTTTTTCCTCAATTCTCTGAGAAAATGAAAGGACAAAAAAAAAACGTGCAAATAGGGCCCTGCAGTTTCAGAACAGAATGGCGCTGCAGAATATTTCATTTTAAAGCCAAAAACGGCTCCTTTAAGCGCTATATATGGAGGTATAGTTTGCAACATCATCTTCCTCCCTGCCCTTCGCAGGCTGACAGTAGCTGCTTGCTGTGGGCAACACGCAGCCGTAGGAATGCGTTATGTGGCCCCTTCTGGATCTAGACTATGGGCTGTACATCACATCATCGGTGTGCGAACGCCGACCTTAGAGGGGCTAAAGAGCCGTTGCGGCTGCATGGCGTAAACACTGGCTGGGTCTGCTCGGCGCTGCACGCATGACGCGCTGCAGAATGTCAGAGCCGCCGTTTCAAGGACATTCCGCTGATGAGGATTTGGTTAATGGGGGGAGAACTCGGTCCCGGGCCATGACGTCATTGTGCGCCGATGTAATCCTCTTGCGCTGAGCCCAATCAGCAGAGGCTAGCAATTGTCTGGGATGGGAAGAGGGGCGCTCTAATCCGCGAGACAGTGGATCACAGAGCCCGAGAGATAGGCGCATGCATCCAGGGCTGGATTGTGTGCCTGAAATGGGTCAGATTAAAAAAGACGAACGAGCGAAGAGGACCCGACTTTCAGTTGTTGTTGTTGATTTTTTTTTTTTTTTGCTTTTTTTTTTTTTTCCTTACTGCAATGCCGGAGCTTGACTCTCTATACGAGGAGAATGGACCCTTTTTTTTATTCGGCGGAGAGAGAGAGAGAGAGAGAGAGAGAGAGAGAGAGAGAGAGAGAGAGAGAGAGAGAGAGAGAGAGAGAGAGAGAGAGAGAGAGAGAGAGAGAGAGAGAGAGAGAGAGAGAGAGAGAGAGAGAGAGAGGCGATTTTCAGCTATAATGCGAGAAAACCCCGCTTGCTGGCTAGACTATCCGCCGGTTCATAGAGATATGCTAGAAAGCAACGTGACGCATAGAGGAGCGAGTGCCTTTTGCCAGACATAGCCTGCGCAAAGTAGCCCTCTATAGTTTGTCAAGTGAACGAGACGAGAAAGGACGCATCGCGCGTTTTTGTCTGAGGGCGTTGATTATGGACAAGTGGGGGAACTGCGCACAAGCCAAGTCGAAAGGAACATACTGCTCTCAGTGGGATGTATACCGCTTTAAACAAGTAGCCTTATACCATGCCTCCGATCTGTCATTTCTCTTTCTCGTCTTTCCTTTTTTTATGTGTGTGTGTGTGTGTTAGTTAGACCAGAGCTGTAGTGTGAGTGCTTTAGAGGGAAGGACAAAGCCAGATCCTATAGCCATACCGTTCTCTACAGCCTAACAAATGCGCAGAGGCGCACAGCTACACAGGCAGCGGACGGACAGCAGGGCTGTTGCATGGCAGTAGTTCATGTTTCTCATCTGAGCTATTGGTGTGCAAATCCTGCAGCACGTTTTTTTTATTTTTTATTTCTTCTTCTCCTTTTTGGTCACGGCTGATACTGTAGCTTCTCCCGCGATGGGAGTTTAATACGGGGACATGGCGCAGTGTTATCCAGAGGGCCCGTGCTTTAGCGCAGAATCTAAAGACGTTGGCAACGCAACGCATTGTGGTCGCGCGTATCTGGCTATAAATCGGCTTTAGATGTGTGTGCGCGCGCGCGTGTGCGTGTGTGCGCGCGCGCGCGTACGTGGTGTTAAGTCGGATTTAGATGTGCTTGTTTGAGTGCGCAGGTGCGCACACGGAAAGAGAGAGCCACGCTTCGGTCCCATTTAAAGACTCGCGTTCTCCCCGGACGCAAGGGATGCGCCTTCCTCCTCTCCTTTTTTCTTCCCCCTCTTCTTTTTTTCTTCTCTTGCCTCCACACGTTCGAGTCCGGGAGTCAAACAGGGTTAACGGTTGCACGTTCTAATTTGCAGGTCCGTGTGTGTGTGTGTGTGTGTGTGTGTGTGTGTGTGTGTGTGTGTGTGTGTGTGTGTGTGTGTGTGTGTGTGTGTGTGTGCGTGTGTGTGTGCGTGTGTGTGTGTGTCAGCAGGATGACAATGCGACTTCCTGAAGGGGTTATCACTCTGCGTGTTCACAGCGGACCTTGATTTAATGTCCATACAATTAAGGCACGCGGTGAATGCCAAGAGCGGAATCTACCCAGCATCACGCTTCACATCCGTTCAGCTGGCTGTGCTCGAACACGCAACCGTCTGACCACAGGCCCATGGCTACCAACCAGCACAGGACTGGAGGGACGCTTCTCCCTGCTGCTGCTGCTGCTGCTGCTGCAGTCGACGGTGTGAGTGACTGTCCCTGTGTGCGTACGCGTACTTACATGTGTGTGTATATGTGTGTGCTTTTGGTTTGCCTTACCGGGCCAGTTATGATGCTTTACAGCGGGATATTACCCTGTCCTCGATCAATTACAATGGCACGTCTCTAAGGGCAACACAAGACATGCATGTCGTTATAGATTATACAAGAGATTTATTTAGGCCTATAATAAAAAAAAATGGGGGGGGGGGTTGGTGTGCTTCTATAACATGCAGTGGAACCTGACAGTTCGACCTTCGCCAGAAAAGGTCAATATAGGCCTATATCCCGGGGTGTTAGATATGGATCTGCAGGTTTTTTGTCAGGATGTATCGGGACCCACACCCCAGCTCGACTCCCATGCAGCGAGCTTATCTGATTGTCTTTAGCTTCGTATACGAAGCCACAGACCATCGGTTCTGCTGTAACGTGCAGGCATCGTTTCCTGTCCCGCGATGTAGAACTAGCTACAGATTATACAAGTGCAAAAAAAAAATTTTTTTTTTGTTAAATCAAACCAGACCCCTTCATAAATCATGGCAACTACACTGATCAGAGATGGATGGTAGCATCCATCATCCCGTACTGATCATCCTATAGGAGGTGAGGACACAGTCTCTGAGCCCCCTCACCGCCAGACTAATGGGCAGATGACGGACCATTCAGGAAACGCAAGCCTATGTATTAGGGTTTTTCCTCTTCCTACAGCTGGGAACGATCCGTCCTGGGGGTTTGTAGTAACAACACTTTAGCCAGGCCTTCAGAAAACAGCGAGGCGCTTCATTTGTTCACTGAGGATCTAAAGACAACACTTCACCACACCAACACACCGTCTACAGGCCCTCCTTCATCCAAACTTCACAGGAAAAAAAGAAAAAGGAAAAGAAAAAAAGAAAAGAAAAAGAAAAAGAAAGATGACGTTCACACCGTTGATGGCATTGTGTGAACATATATAGACATATAGGAGATTTAGCGACATCTAGAGGCGTTTCTCTGCCAACGCATCACATCCACTTTAACGCTGGACTTCGTGTCCAATACAGGAACACTGGCCATATATATATGTTTATACATAGATATATAAATATGCATAAATCAAAAATAAACCTGTACTGGTCACAATTGGCTGTAGTACCAGTGTTAACCTACATATGTAGTCACTTTGCAGCCGATAGGGCTTCATCTTAGATTACAGATTCTATAGTCATAATTGTTTAATTGTTGTTGAAAATAATAATAATAATAATATATAATAATATATAAAAATAATAACAATTATTATTATTATTAATATAAGGAGAGGAAAAAGAAAAATAATAATAATAATGATGATGATAATGATGATGATGGGGATGGGGATGATGATGATGATTATAATATATTATTATTATTATTATTATACATTTAAATCAAACTCCATACAGAAAGTATAATGTAACTTGGTTATATTGTTGAAGGTTAAGGCCCAATCTGAAGCTTTAGAGCAAGGCAGTTGTTTTAAAATAATCAACAACTTAGAAATCGTTTTTCTAATTGTCATATAACTGTACAAAAAGACGAGAGAAAAACAATTATATATATATATATGTGTGTGTGTGTGTGTGTGTGTGTGTGTGTGTGTGTGTGTGTGTGTGTGTGTGTGTGTGTGTGTGTGTGTGTGTGTGTGTGTGTGTGTGTTCGAAAATCACATGTAGCCTGATTATGTGACGTCTTGGTCCTCCATGTTCATATTAGCTTGACAGAGAGCGAGGCTGTGAAAAGCTGTGATAAATATCTGCCATTACACAATTATTGTACACGTAGGAAGACTGGCCTTAGTATCTTAATGTCTGGTGTCTGTGAGTTGCAGATTGATACAACGAGTGTTTAACAGCATACAGACCAGCGCTCGTGTGTTGTTGTTATTGTTTGTCTTTTTTTGTCATCACCCAATTTGTGTCCTGTAACAACAATAAAGGCTGAGTAAAATCATGTTTGTGTTTGTGTGTGTGTTTTGTTTTTAAGTGGGGATGTTGAACGCCGCGTTAAATCCCGCTCCTTGCATGCAATATATACTGCAGTTGGTGCGGACTGGAGTGAGGAAGCAGGGAGAGACGGTTCATCCTGGGCTGGGGTTGTAATATCATGGGGACGGATCCCCTGCAAGGGGGACAGGGGCCCGGGGCCGTCTCCAGCCATACGTCCTGACAGAGCTTGACCTCCACTGAGGACACATTCTCTAAGAGACGGGGACACTCACCAATTCTCGTCTCATAACGGATCAGCCATACTTTTAGTTGCGTCTGTGATTTTCAGTCCGAATGGGAGCGGGGCGTCCCGGCTGCAGCTTCTCCAAACCAGAGAATCAGCACCAAGGACAGCGGCCGCTGGGTTACACACGTGACACGCAACCCTCCCGGCAGCCGGGGCTCCCGATTTACACCGCTGCAAACTGCTGAACGCATGCAGAACCCCCCAAATATCACACGTACCCATGCTGGCAGCCCGGCCATATTTGCTGTGGGGGGAAATCGCTGCTCTGACGAGCACGAGACACGGTTGTGTGTATTATAACTTGACTAAGACCCTACTTTGGATAAGCGGCTTGGGTAATGGATGGCTGCATGGATATGAGCTTGTGTCATGACCCAGATGAAGCTAATATGGTGAAAGGAGAAGAAGAAGAAGAAGAAGAGGAGTGACATCCAGTCAGCAGACTCCTCGGTGAGGCGCCTGCGTCCTTGTCTCGCGCAGGAGCCAGATCACCGTGACGTGCTCTCGGCTCACCGATGGGGGATGGAAAAGAGATCAAGACAAATTCGTTGCTGAATGGACAGTTTATTTAAGGCTTGATTTCTTTTTATAAAGATAAACCAAGGTAGATCTTCAGAGCCATTACAGGTTGTTATGCCCACTACAACTGTGGTCTATAAGATAATCATTTATTTCTTCTTTTTTTATTTTAATATATATATATATATATATATATATATATATATATATATATATGTCATGTGATTGCTCCTTTATAGTGTAGATACATATACTTTCTTGGCTTGACCTGACACGTGTCTCTCTCTCTATTGCAGCAAACATGTTTCAGTTAGTTATCGTTAACGTGCATGTAAGTCTGGGTACTATCATCACAACCAGTTTCGTGCTTCCTGAGGCAAAGGCCACTGTGGCTGCGACTGAGTCTTCAGTGGCATCCTAGCCCCCCCCCCCCCAACAGCCCCCCCCTCTTCATCTATGCCGCTTGCAGAGAGCAATACGGCCGGAGGGGGAAAACATCCAAAAGTGCGTTCACCGTATTGCTCGGATCAGCCACGCTCTCCCAGACTGGCGCGGGTAAAAAGGGGGGGGGGCAGGCGAAGGGAGGTAGGGTCCAAGCAGGTATTTAAGGTCAGTTCACATAATGGCATGGCGGCTACACTGGCCAAAATACGCTTCGGATATCTGGAGTGGTGGTGGTGTTGGTGGTGGTAGTGGGGGTGGGGGAGGTTCTGAGACATACACACACTCACAATGGACCGACTGACCTCTGCAGAGTCCAGCACTTGTCCCATTTCACACTTACAGGAGGGGATAGACTGACACTCATGAGAAATGACAGAACAGTACACACAATCTGAAAAAGATGGACCGGTCATTTTAGTGGATGCTGTAGCTTGACTCATACAGCTGCATCTGATTCAACAAACACACAAAAAAAGTTGATTTTTTTTTTTTATGCAGCCATGTTGGGATTCTCACACAAGGTTGAAACCAAGAGGTCCCCTTGCATGAAGACAACAACCAGGCCCATGTGCAGTAACCACATTTCTTTCTGCCTTACGGTGACTTTTCACCAGATAGCAAAGGGACAGTTTCAACAGATCAAGCGGAGAGGACCCGCTGGCTGGTGCTGAATGTGCAGCCATCAGTCTGCGTGCTGAGTGTTGTGAAAGTCAAGTGACATGAGAACAGGGTCCAAAAAACAACCGGGGAACCATAACAAAAACATCGCCACCCTCATGACACAACCATGCCACAGCATGTAGGACATCTGGACAGACCGACTACATGGCAGCTTGCTACGCCTGGACTCACACCCCCTTCGGTGACCGACTTTGTGTCTCCTATTCAATCCCCGATCAACTCCTTTTGCATGATATATGTGATATTACTTTATCATAATCAATGGTTTCAATCTAGGACAAAAACTACTTTCAGCAACAACAACCAAAAAACACACAGAAACCACATTTCTTTCTTGGTTTTTTTCTTTTTCTTACTCTTGATAGTAAATCAGTTACATTAATTTTAGGTTATACATTTTTTTTAGGCTTTCTCCATGTCTATAGGCTCCTACATTAAAGCTTAGCATTACAAACAATGATAGACTTAGCAAAAACCAAATTTGATAGGAAAGAAGAAAAAACAACAAACAAACAAACAAACAAACAAAAGGATTAAGACAGAATGATGGTGAATGGACAAATATGTGAACCCTCCCCCCTTTTCTGGAACACAAACGAAACAAAAGAAGAAGCAAAAGCGACAACTCGTTCAGATGGTGCAGTTACATCATTACACAGTTCCCAATTATAAAACAATTTAAAATGTTGGATGCGGCAATTCTCTCAGACTGGATTGCGTACACGAGCAAAACCTCCCGATGACAGACACACACACACACACACACACACACACACACACACACAACCCCTTGGAGACGAACGTCAGAAGAAACCGAAGCAGAGGGGTGCGAGGGATGTCGATAGTACAATTGTTTGATTTGAATGGTTGAGAGCTCTGGTGGTGGAGGACACATCAGTCATTTCCTTCCCAGAGGCCGTTGCAGTTCCTCCTCCGAAATGTCTCGAGTCCCGTGTGACTTCACACTATCCCTGATTTTCTCTAGCACTGTCACTGGTATAGAGCGGTTCTTTTTGAGAAGTCATCGATAAACTAGAAAACAAAACATTAAGGCTCCAGAAAAAACAGGCTTCTGAAATGAAAATTGTCAGTAGTAAGCCAAAAAATAGAGATTTTTTTTTGTTGATCTGAATGAAAAATAGATAAAACCGTTGAAGTTTTATTTATCGCACAGTTCCAAGTCCGACATTGCCTTTGGGGATCCTCCAACCCTGTTGGCACAGTTAAAACTCTGAAGCATGGCAATGTTGCCCCCTAATGGACAAATAGGGGCAGGACACATCAGTTCCTGATGGCGTGTGTGTTTGTGTTTGTGTGTATGTGTTTGTGTGTGTGTGGTGTGTGTGTGTGTGTATATATATATATATATATATATACATACACACACACCACACACACACACACACACACACACACACACATATGTAAGTGGCAGATTTTTTTTTCTCCATGGTGCAGTCAAACCCTGATTCAACTGGAGAGAGGAGGAGGGGGCAGGGGGTAAGAGCGATAAACCCAGTCTGATGAGAGAAGAGTACGAGATGGAACGAACAGGGGAAAACTTAAAAAAAAAAAATCAGAAGGAAATGGTGCGGTGGTGGCTAGGCAATACATTAAATCAGCTCGTTATCCCTGCACAAAAAGTGGGTGGTACATGGGGCAAAAAAAGCACAAGTCCAAACACTTGCAGAGATTCACCAGGATTGAATAGAAAAAAAAAAAAAAGAAGAAGAAGGGCTTGGTTGTATTTTCATTTTCTTCTGTCTCTTAAATCAAAAGTCCTAGTGTAACTGTTGATCAAGCCAAGTATAATTGTCTTCTATTGTTTATTCCTGTTTTGGCGCTCCTGTAGCAAGAAACAAAAAGTCAACGTCAGGAAAAACAAAAAACCATCAGAAAACAGGCAGGCAGAAATACATGTAATGAACAGAGAGGGGGCCTGCTATGAAATATTCAAGCCCTTGAGCAAAATATGAAAGAACCAGATTATATTTCTATCACTAATATCAAGAGCACAGGATAATCAATCGATATCACACAGTAAAACAGTGAAATCTCGACAGTCAAAAACAATTATAAATGTCAAGAGAAACTCCTTTACCTGATCCAACCGAGAACGGTTCTGGATGGGAGCAGGCTCAAAGGTCTGGGTCCATATGGAAAGAGAAGAAACAAGTCAAGTCAAATATGGTTGACAATCAGGTCACCAGTCACTTCCACACGATCACATAAACAAACACACAAACGGACACACACACTAGGGGCGGGAATCTTCCGGAATCTCACGATTCGATTTCGATTCTTTCGGTCACGATTCGACTCAAAACCGGTCTTCAATCAAAAGGATTCCCGATTCAACATCAATTCTGGATTTGGTACACAGGGGTGCTAATCCACTCCAGTCCAGGATCTACTCCAGTCCGCTGTGCGCTAAGAAAGGCGGTGCGGCAAATTATGGCATGAAAGCAGACTCAAGTGTATATAAGATTATGTGGTTTTTATCTTTGAAAAAGTTATATCAATTGATTGCAATAATGTGAATACACAAAGGCAAACCTTTCTCAGTAAAAAATCGACACGATGGTCTGTCGTACTTTGGCTCGATTGTCTGGATCATAAATCTAAAGCCTTCACTGTCGACTACGCTGTAGGGGTGCAGGTCTTTTGAAATGAAACAGGCGATGGATCTAGTCTGTTTTTTTTTGCCCGTTCAGAATCGGCTGGGAGTTTAGTGAAGTGGTGCAGTGTGCGGCGTTGGTTGTTTGTTAATGTTGCAGGAGATCATTGTTCCGCTTCTTTCAGCTCTGGGTGATGATGTGTGATGTGAGACCTAACAATGTGTAGTGCTCCCGAAATACTTAACTTTCATTTTGTAAATCTTGCATATTGAATGAGTCGTGTCAAGCTCCTTCTTCCCCGGGAGACTGTAAAATCCAAAATGCACCCAAACGCGTGCCTCCCGAGATGATGGGACTGGCTGAATTTGTTGCTGCTCCTTTTTAGAAAGGCTACCAAGAATTAACGTTAGCAGTGACCGACTAGCCACTGTCATGTTTTCCGGAAGCCGGAACAGGTGCGCGGCAAGTCAACATTTCCAGCAGCGAGGAGGCTACTTAAGACTGAAAAAAAAAAATTTTTTTATAAATACATTTTTGGAATTTGTGAGTCTATTCAGAATCGTAAAGATAAGAATTGCGATTCTTAGGTGAATCGAGGGTTACTTTTAAAAAGTATTCCGCTAGATTACAGAATACATGTCATGAAATGTACTTTGTAACGTATTCCGTTAGATTACTCAAAGTGAGTAACATATTCTAAATACTTTGGATTACTTTAATATTTTCTTACATTTTGTGTAACAGTATATGTAGCATTCATACAATACTACTTACTTGAATAGACTATTCTGTTTCTTCTATTCTATCAACTGGCTGAATGCATTTGAGTCACCTTAAATATATATTAACAAAGGCTAGAAGAGTATGTAAACACAAAAGAACTATGATTTTTTTATCTGGTAAAAAAAAAAAGAAAGAAGAGAACTTTTCCATGTCCTTTTCTTTATTTCCATAGCTGTTAGAATAAAAAACCTTAGACAAAGACGAAAATATAGCATACTGTTTTACTGAATTTACTGTTGAACTAACATTTACGTATCACTTTCACTGCATTTTGTGTCACAATCCTCTTAAAATAAGAACGGCGCCAAAGAAAAAAAATTAAGTTATCCATTAATTTCAAGAATGTAACTGTATTCTGAATACCATAAATTTAAATTGTAACTGTATTTGAATAGTTACTCATATTTTGTATTCTAAATATGTAATGCTGTTACATGTATTCCGTTACTCCCCAACACTGCCCCTAACACATGCACGCACACACGTGTGCACGCACACACACACACACCATACAGTTGACAGTCACATGTTCACAAGAAAAGCAAGGTGCAACTACATGAGTGATGGGATATGACAGGCATTAACACATTCGTAGTTGTATTTTCATTCAAAAGGTAGAACAAGTAGGATTTTTCCTAAAAATCAGTGTATAAACTCATACAGAAATAATCCCTCTCAATCATCACTTATGACCCACTAGACGTGTGTGGCGGTGACTGTATCTGCAGAGACCCTGTCCTCTGCCTGTATTTTCTTATTTTGCTGTGTACGGGCTGTTTCTGGCTGTTAACCTTTGGGCAGTGGGTGTGTAGCCCCGAGCCAATAAGAATGCGCAGGGTGTGAGGTAGGGCTGTCAATGAATATTCCAAATTTGAATATATAACTGAATTGTAAAAAAAAAAAAAAAAAAAAAAAAATGAAAAAAACAGACATTCGAGTGTCAACATTAATATTTGTTTGTGAAAAAAAAAAAGCACTACTGCAGCTGTCTGCCTCGCCAATTCTCGCGAGGGCCATGGCCGCTGCACTGAATACGCTGCATGACGGACAGGAGTCACACAACATCACTTTCATTGGCTGAAAATGAAATTTAGGTCAAGCTGAAACGAGCGAATAACTCGGCCGCAGCAGAGAGAGTGATTTTCACTACTAACAATCTAAAAAGCCCCATTTTGAAATACTTTGGATTTTGGTCAGCAAAGGTGGAAAAATACTATCAAACTGTTTATTTAAACTAAAATGGATATTACCTAATCTGCATAAAAATTAGGCTACTGAATAACTCCTAAAAAAAAAAAAGACATGCATGTTAGGGTTAGTATTCCTGTCTGTGCCCCTGACTGAGGCATGGCGAGACGAACTGGAGTTGGTCCCTGGGGCACTGCACGGCGGCTGCCCACTGCTCCTCGCTACACAGCTAGGATGGGTTAAATGCAGAGGAATTTCCCCACGGGATTAACAAAGTATCTAAAAATAAAAGAATAAATAAATAAATAGATTACGAATCAGTCAGCTCACTCCGAGAAACCACACATTCTCATTTCTCACTCTAGCACCTACCATGGCGCAGACAGCGAGAGGTCTATTTTTTTTTTACTACTGTATTAACCCCCCTTGGGGAAATTCTTCCTCTGCATTTAACCCATCCTAGCTGTGTAGCTAAGAGCAGTGGCCAGCCGCCCTCCACCCCCCCGGTGACCAACTCCAGTTCTTCTTGCCATGCCTCGGTAAGGGGCACAGACAGGAGTATTAACCTTAACACGCATTTCTTTCTGAAGGGGGGGGGGGCGGAGCACCTGGAGAAAACCCACCACAGAAACGGGGAGAACATGCAAACTCCATATAAAGGATGACCTGGGAGGACCCCAAGGTTGGATAACCCCAGGGTTCAAACCCAGGAACTTCTTGCTGTGAGGCAACAGCACTAACCACTGGGCCACCATGCTACCCAGGTCTTTAAATGAAGTTTTACGGTACAGGATATTATTTTATTTGTGTATTTTGTAATGTGTAGGTATGTAGATCTTTTAAAAGACATGTTTATGTTGAAATAAATATACCGATACAAGTAGTTACGTCTCTCGTATAGGTTTGCCCTCTTATGGACATAACGCGCAAAAATATATTTGAATGGGTTCGAACCTAATTGAACATAATTTTCGGCCAATTTTGACAGCCCTAGTTTGAGGGCGGGACTCTATTAAACATAAGAGACCAGGGTGCCAGATCATAAACACGCATCCAAGAGGAAGCTACGACAATGGCGGCCACTGTGCTGAAAAAGCGCAAATATAGCGAGGCCAAACGCCAAGTGAACAAAGCTCGTTCCAAAACGAGAGTGAATCTGGGGTTGACTTTCACCCGCTGGCGGGCACTGAAGGAAACGATGGGAATGAAGAGTGAGGCGTAGTTGGCCTGTACACAGCGATGTGTTCTGGCAACTGTGGTCAGGGGGTGTGCGCTTCTACTGTCGTTGAGCTGGCAAGGAGAAGCCAACTTTGAATGCTGTGTTTACAAACCGCCACCGACAGATCCTACTTGTTCTAACTTTAAAGCTCCAAACGCACAATTTGGAAAGTAACGCATCAGAAAATGGCTTTGATAAGTGTACCCACCTTGCGCACCTCCTCCTCTTCCTCCTGCCTCTTCTCGTAGTGGGAAAAGTCATCAAAGATGGAGGTGGTGTGTTTGTATGTGGCGATGATCTTGAGCACCTGCTTGGCCTTCTCCAGGGGAACCTCTTGGGTGTCACGGGAGTTAGTCACTGGCTTGTTATCGTTGTTCTCTAGGCGGATGTGGCGCAGTTGGCTATTAGGCACGTCCTTAACAAACAACCAATCCACGTCAAACTTTCCTTTCCATTTATCCTGCGCCCATACGCCGGCACTGGTGCCGTAGTCCACTGGGGAGCGCATCTCTGCTACGCCACAGAAATGGCCACTGCCGTTGACACTGAACAGTAGGTAAACGGGACCTTTACCATTCATGGCCCGGAAGGCCGAGTCCAGACGCTTGTTGCCGTGCTCCGTGCTGCACCAGATGGAGTACTTGATGGAGCGATGGATATCGTCCTCGGAGTAACTCTTAATGATGAAAACACGGCCATTCTTCAAGTTCCACTCAAACTCCTTGGGGTTGTAGCTATGGGCTGCGCGCAGCTTCTCCAGCACTGGGTGAGACTCACCACCAGATCCCAGGCTGGTAGAAGCTGCAGGGCCGCCGTTTCCACTGCCCACCATTCCCATCACACCACTGCTTTCAAGGCCAGGTACACCCTGCCCATAGCCAAGGTTACGATTGCGCGGGGCAACCCAACGGGTCTGGGGAGGGGGGGGTTGAGAGTGGTTCTGGTAGGGCTGGGGGGGAGGCTGGTGGTGCTGGTGATGGGGGGGCTGGGGCTGTAAGGCTATGGGCTGCATCTGGGGTTGCACCAAAGACTGGGGAGGGGGAGGCTGCATGGATGCTTGCTGGATGGGGGGTTGAGGTTGCATGGCATGGGGCAGGCCAAGGGGCTGTTGCTGCTGCAGCGGACCTGTTGCCACTTTAGTCACTGGCCCCTTTTCCCAGGTGCCAATGTTCATGTTGTGTTTGATAGGAGGTGGAGGGAGAGCTCCCCCTGGAGTGGGCACACCTGGCTTCACCTTTGCCTTCAGCTGCTGGGGCTTGGCTGGCTTGCTGGCAATGGCTGCCCAGGAGGTGGGTTTGGGTGGGGGCATGCCAATAGGCGTGGCGCCATTCCCTGTGGCTGCAACTGCAGGTCCACCAATCACAGAGCCTACAGCCTTGACCCCCGACCCCTGGCCAGTGACGTCCCCACCGATCTTCAGGCCGACCATGCCTTGCTCCAGGCTGTTCATGCCGGGGGCCTTGTTGAGGGTGTCACTATGGAAACCTGTTTGGCCATCAGGAACCAGGGTGCCCCCCAGAGAGCTAGGGGGATAGCTGTAGCTGCCCCCATAGGCTGAGCTCTGAGTCTGCTGGCCCTGGGAACCACTGGTGCCCCAGGCAGAGAAAGCTGGGCTCTCAGGGAAAAAGTTAAACCTGTGGGGGTATATGCTGCTGCCCAGGCCCCCTGGCTGGCCAAACACTGTGTCCGGCATAAAGTGATGATCTCCATTACTCAAGGGTCCATAAGGGGTGAGGTATGGAATGGGAGGGTCTCCACCAGTGGACCAGGGGGCCTCGCTGAGGGGATAAGGAAATCCAATGGAGGGGGCGTAGTAGCTGGACAGATAGGGGTCGGTCATGGACTGGTAGCTGTTGTTCTGGAAGCATGGGAGTCAGCAAAACCACATTAGCAAGTAGTTTGATTTAAAACCTCTCTACAAACCAAATGACATACTATTAACAAATGCAATCCAAGCAAACTCCCATTCTACTATATGGCCAGATCTTAGGTATTGCTGTATTTTTTTCTAAAATCACCTGCCTATTAAATAAAGGATTAATTCGATTAATGTTCATCATTAATGTTTGTAACTGGTTAATTATCTGTGAACAATTTTGCCCTGATCAGAAGCAAATCACTTTCAGAGATACTGTTATTGAGTTTTACCTGAGTTGATTGACCAGTGAGGTATGGCTCAAAGTCATTGTCGTGGACAGTCTCCTTCTGATGCAGTGAACCATTTTGCACTGCAACAAAACACCCAGTCAAAACATATATAAATACTGCATTGCAGATGTATCTATATGTATGTACTTTATCAAATATTTTCTAAAAGGCAGATTATTGCAATTATTCTTGCAATCTAAGTGGTTATATTCTGAGCACATGCAATTCAACTGGTCAGTTCTAATATGCTTAGAAATTGTTTGACAAGGGGCAATAAAGAAAATCTACAGTATTGGGCCTCTTTATTGGTGTCACAATGTAAGTATGCATTCTGACACAATCATAACACTTGTTACTGCTGGACAAATACTGCATTATTTGAACCAATATGCATAGGGCTCGCCGAAATATCACAACCTGTGGACACCTATTCTGCAGTTCGATCATAACTTCTGTATTTGAATGCTTCGTTCTGTTTTTTCTTCTTCTGAATAGCTACTTCATGAGTTTTTATATGGACATACAAAATCTTGACTAACTATCCTGCAGCATAGACCATTATCCTCATCCTTTTTATAGACTTATCAATCGGGAAAGTGGATGACATGAATGCAGGTGTCATGCCGAAATTTCACTTCCCACCAGGATTCCACCCCCCTTCATGAGGACGCGCATTAAGAATGTCCACTGTTGTGTAAGACAAAATAGTGTCGTTTTCTTTTTTTCATTAGTCTGTTGTCCTTTCATTGACAGAAAAATTGTTTTCAGAAGAACTTGGCTTATTTGGATGTCATCTGTGATTGGTGTACATGATGACTTAATGACAAATAGGCTAAGCTTAATGGTAAATATGCTCTTCAGAAGAGAGTCTGCATTTGTTTTAGAGTACCTATATAATTGAGACTCTATTTAGCTGAAATATTAATCATGTGACACATCCTGATCTCTGTTGAACATCCCCCAAATGTACTCGACTCTAATGGCAACAAGGACAAAATCAGAATAAAATGACAAGGGGGGTGGGGGTAAGATACTGGCAAAGCGTTTTCTTCTTTATGGCAGCCAAAATTGTACACCCCCCACCCCGTCATTCTGATTCTGATTCTAAGTTATTCTGCCCCCAAACTGTTCCCCTGTTTATTAACAAAATTTTCTAGAATGTAATATGTTGCTCTCACTGTTTATCAATCACCATTAAAATATTAAAAAGGAACAAATGACCATTGTTCATTATTTGTCACCTGTCTTAGGCCTTCATTGATTTCATTGGCTTATTAATTTAGAATGAAAATTCAGACATTCGTTTGGAAAATGCATCAAATATCTGAAGTTTGATAAAGACATTCAGAACAGTGCTAAAAATGGCTGCTAAATTTGGTAGCTGACGAGATGCATTCCTGCTTTCTAGTACATTATAGCTGCAGATAGTATGCCTTTAAGTATCTAGATGTTAAAGAATAAAATTATGGCATAGAGATGGACTTAAGAATTTTCGGGCACTATACATCTCCAGTCATCTCAACACTCTTTCAAACCAAATGGAATAACTCTTTTCTTGGAAGTTGTATCAGTGACTGCAAAAAAAAAAAATCTGAGAAACGTTAATAACTGTTGGCCAATTATTGATGGATATAAAGATCTATGCCTAGTTTGTGGGCATGTCTTCCCGTGCTAAGGACTCATGACGCAGACCTTTGGCCCTTGAGACAGACCTAACCTGGAAGTGATTCAGACTATAACCTGGTGCCTGCTGTCAGCCAGGCCCACAGGGTGAGGCCAAGTCAAGACCTGCCTGTCACGCCGATTCCCTCAACAGCTACGGCCAACAAACAGCAGCTTGCACGTCATGCAAACAAAAAGAGGCCAATAATAACAACACTATCACCATCACCAAACAACGTCAGCAAGGGACTGACAACCAATGAGTCATAAAACTAGGGTAGGTGGGAATGAGAAGAGTGAAATGGGTTTAACAGTTAAACAGCTGTTGTACATTCAAGTCATCCATCAATCAGAATTCTCAGGGAAAGGACGCCAAATTGGTAAACCAATGTAAACTGCTGATGAGGTTAATGGTTAAGTAAAACAAAGTACAAATAAATCTCAATCTCACAAAGCAATATAGATTGCGGAAACAGTGCAACTTTAAGAAATAGGTACCATGGACAGCTTCATACCTTGGATCTTATCTAAAGGCGAGACAAAAAACTACCTTTATGTAACTGTTCACAGTGGCTGATTCATCTATTTTCACTACTTTACCCACTAGATTACCTTAAGGCAAAGAAAGAGAAACTCAAAACATGGGTAGTCAGTCGTCTACCAAAGAGGCAGACAGAGTAGATTAACTTGCCTTCAGCTAAATTAGTAGATGTAAACTTGTCATCCACAGTCAAAGTTTACCTGCATTTTGGAGGCTATCTATTTTATCTACCTTGTCTATAGCCGTGTGAAGGCTCAGGCACACATGCTGCTGTTATGTTTGTTTTCCAGGACATTTTGCAACTTGACATTAGTGGACGTCTAATGAAGAATTAATTTAAAGACGGATGAGTTTAGCTAGTGTGATTGTCAATCATTTGGTGAAAAGATGGAGGCTCAACTCAACAGTAAATCCTTTGCAAGAGCAGATGAGATGGATTTATAAATTCAGTGTGTTATGATACCCAGCAACTCACCTTTAGACGCTTGTCCCTTTGATCTCTGCATCCATGTTGGATCATGCAACAACAACAACAAAAAAAACAACAACAAAAAATAAGGATATGCTGGAGTCAGTGTAAGTCAGTTTAAGAATCAACAAATGGAGCAGGTCGCAAAATCTCAAGCCAAAGAAGACACTACTTCCTGGACAGAACCACAGAAAAACAAGTACTTGGTGTAAACAGAGGTGGTTATATAAACGATACAAGACTGAAAATGTAAATCAGTACCGTTCTCAATGTATTAAAAGTGTCCCACTTTAACGCCCAATTTAACCAGTTAACTAGCGTTGCTAGCAAACAGTTAACATTTATACTCACAATTTGTGAGTTAACCCGTTACTCACACTTTGCACCTAACAGGCTACAGACACTGGCCCAAAGGAGCCATTTGTGAAATGGTCCATGAACAATTCTACTTCAAGTATTAGCCCGAGCCTCAAATGATTTATGGAGTGGAGACGTGCAAGCACATATTGGTACGCTACACTGGTGTCAACCACAGCAGACCTCATTTAGTGATGAATTTGAAAAAGCCAATTGCACAGGGCTCAAAATACTACCCGGCCTGTGTGCCCCATGCTAATCAATCAGACCACCGCATATGACGCGGCTAACTTTCGAGTTAAATTCAGTGGTCGGCTACAGAGGCTAGCCAGCACTTCCAAGGAATAGCCGCGGCCCAATAAATCGTTAGCAGATTAGCTAGGTTAGCTGGCAAGCTTACTAAAGGCAACTCGCATCGTCCTTCCTACCTGAGGGTCAATGCTTGTGGTAGACATAATTCATTAAGCAAGTCCCGGGATTCTCACAGAGCCTGAGCTTGTGAATGAATTTCGATCCCAGTGTTTCTGAAAGCAAGTTGACTGGACAGTTATAACGTTAGCCGTCTAGCTAGTGGTGCCGTTTAGCTGGTGGATAGTGTCTCCCGCTAGCTCAGCTGTGTGTTTTCCGCTGTGCACGTATCCCAACTTCCACAGTCCAAGTCTGTCGCTTCGGATTATGTGTGTCCGAATGCAGTCAAGTCCTAATACAGTTTCAAGATGAGATCTTATCGGCCGGAGGAAGCTTTCTGGCCTCGGATATTTCTGTCCTCGGTCGCTTTTTCAGTTTGTCTTTTAATTCCAGAGAGATTCCTCTTCAGTTACGTTACCGAGAAGCCCTATGCACTTCCCCAATGGCCGCTCCATCCGGGCTCCCAAATGTTGTTTTACGTCTAATACCGCCAGGTGGCAAAAGTTGCGGGTCCTCTTCAGTTCCAGTTGAAGTGGTGCATTAAAGAAGTCAAAGGTCTAAAAGGGTCCGTGTCATTATAATTGTCCTCATTGTAATGATCACCCAAACTTTGGGAAGATATTACAAAAGAACAGAGTTCTCCATTTTTATGCTAAACGGGTAAACACACACACACACACAAACACACACACACACACACACACACACATATATATAATCAGTATAATCACACACACACACACACACACACACACACACACACACACACACACACACATATATATATATATATATATATATATATATATATATATATATATATATAATCAGTATAATGATATGTGTCTGAATTTGAGAATATTTATGAACGGGTGAAAACCCCAGAAAAAGTTTCCACTATCAGAATTCATTAAACCGAGAAGTGTAGCTGCTCAGTGACAGTAAATCTCCCGCTGCATAAGAGCACAAAGTGGTAATCTATCTCCTGTAATCTGTTGCAAACCCTGTATTTTAGGGTTCCAGCCTAAAATCTTGTGCCACCCAACTAGAAAAGACCCTCGAGTACTTATTTATAGTACCCGAACAGAGACTTTAACGTGTTCGAAATGTCCTCCCTGACTCTTTATTAGAGAAAATTTGAACCCCTGGGGACATTTTGCAAGAGAGTTTTGAGGAGTCGGAGGGCCATCCTTAAAAGCTCTTGTGACTTTCTTAAATTAGCCCATGAATAAAGTCTAAATAAATCAGCTGATGATAACATCCTTAATTTAGGCTTGTGCGTAGCTGACGTTCACAAGCGTCCCGAGTCAGTGTTACAACAGGTCATTTGGTTCACAGATCTTCTGTCGCAGAAGACCCCCCTGGGAACACGTCAATTCTGCGCTCCCAAATTCTATGGCCGCGGAACACGAAATCTAGAGGGTGGACGGCAATCTGTCATGTGATACTGAGATTTACATGCTGCCGACAAACTGGAATTTTCTCAGCGACATGCGTTGTAGTTAGTCCAACTCGCCACTAGATGTCAGCAACGATTCGTTATCGCGAGAGTTTCCCAAAGTCAACTCATTCCAGCACAATTCAACGATTACTGGTCCAAAACGTTAAATACTTGCAACAAGCTCATTGATCAGACTATTCGGCCCGGTTCATGAACTTTAAGCTACAAGAGTAGGCCACAGTGAAATAATATTGCACTTAGCCTTAAGACCCAATATCCTTTTTATCAAGCCTGTCTAGAATGTCATTTTAGTAAAAGCTGAAATTAGCTTAAGGTTCTCCTGACCAACGTCTGTAAAATAGCCTAGATCTTACATTTTGTGCACTGTAAAGTTGTCAGGCCTATTTTTGGCAAAAGGGTATTTCTTTGAAGCAGAAGTCACTAAATGTCACCTGAGCAATAGCAGTCCTTATCGGATACAATGGACGAAGGCATTACATTTAATGAAATCCTCATTATTATCGTTTTTGTTGTTGTTTATTATAACACCTTTCATATATGAAATGCATCTTAAAGAGCTTTACATTCGAAAGAAGCAGACAAAAAAAACACAACCAGGAAAATAAACAATAAAAAAACGAGCCTACAACAAACCGTGCTTTAGAATCAACAACAGAGAATGAAAGGTACAACAATTCAAGGCAAATGGGAGGATAAAATGGCGGTTTTAAGGGAAAGCTACCTTAAAAGGCTGTGTTTTAAGCTTTCTTTTGAGAAACCCCACTTCGCTGGTGTCTCTGGTGTATCTTTACCACGGGATATAACTCGACCAACTCTTACTGGGCCTGTTCCGAGTGCAGGGAGAGAGGAATGAGGAGGAGGAGGAGGGGGGGGGAGGCTTGGTGAGACTGAGGGGACAAAACCGAGAGTGGCCTCCGGCGGGTGGCGATGTCTTTCAAAAGACCCGTGGCATCTGGTGACTGGCGCGTTACGCATATCCGCGCGGTCTGCTACGCAAGCGGCCGCTGTGCTCGTGTTATTTCAGCGGGTGCGCGGCTCTCATCCTGTTGGTCAGCGCGCAGGCCACTATGGAGCGCAAGAGGGATGCCTGGCACAGAACAAACGCAGAAAGAAAAAAACGTACGCCACAGAATGACGGATGACAGGGGCACTATGTCAATGCTGCACATCCTCGAGGAGCCTCGGATGCGAGGCGAAGGGGAGAGGCTCCGCACTTTCCAAAACTGGCCCGCCGACGCACCGGTCACCTCCGAGGACCTGGCCAAGGCGGGCTTCTTCTTCCTGGGCCCCGAGGATAAGGTTCAGTGTTTCTGTTGCGGAGGGGTGCTGCGATATTGGGTCCATGGGGACAGCCCGACCGTTGAGCACAAGAGGCATTTCCCCACCTGTAACTTCATGTTGGGGAGGGCCGTGGGGAACATCCCGCGCTGCGTCGCGCCCGGATCCTCGGACTCGGTGGACGGCCAGCTGTTGAGCCAGCTCCAAAGGATGACCGTGGACGAGCAGGGGGCGGCCGGACAGGCGGTCTACCCCGAGATGGAGGCGGAGGATTCCCGGCTGACCACGTTCCACAACTGGCCCACCGGAGCCTCGGTTCAACCGGACGTTCTGGCCAGGGCAGGGTTTTTCTACACAGGTGCACTTGGCTGGTGATCATGATAATGCCTACAGGGTTTGTGTTGTGGTTCTACTTCATGAACCCGGCTTCTGAACTCAATCACTCATTAACTGGACCCAAACGCGTTAAATTCGGAGGGGGGCTCGACTCCCCCACCCTCCCGAAAATGTTTGTGAGTGCATCTAAACTTGTGCGCTGCTTTGAGACGTTTTAAGATCTTGTGTTTCTTTAATTAACATTTGTAATGCTCATTGGCAAGGAAATTGGCAAAATATTGTCTTTTTTCTGCACCCCCGCAACTATTGGCTCTTAGCCTCTCCCTCGCGGCCTATCACTTGGTACTGCCCATGCGGTTTCATCTGAGGTAGGATTTCACAGAAACGCCGTCGAGACGTGCTCCGTCGCCTCGGACTTGCTAAAACAAACCACTCTTCTGGGGAAAACCAACCCCTGGTGTGTCGGCTTGCTCTTCTGAGTTGTCGGTTAACTAAAACCACGACGAGCCAAACTCGTTCGAACCGGCGCAAAAGCATCTGTTTTACAATTTGTTAGGATATTACATAAGTATGAAACTATCTACTCAATTTGAAATGTGCGTTAAGTAGTAGGGCTTCCTCCGGTTACACATTTAAGGAAACGATCCTGTGTTATTTTGATCACAGAGTCACAGGATCTGTGTGTGTCAGTGTGTGTGTGTGTGTGTGTGTACGTACCAGGTTATTCTATCCTAATGGGGACATTTGGTCCCCATTAGGATAGAATAACCTGAAACCACCTACCTTGTGGGGACATTTTAAGGGTCCCCATGAGGAAAAGGGTGTATTTTGAGGGTCAGGGCTTTAGGGTTAAGGTTAGCATTAGGATTAGGTTAAGGTTAGGGTAAGGGTTAAGGTTAGGCATGTAGTTATGAAGGTTAGGGTTAAGGGCTAGGGAATGGAAGTAGTCAATGAGGGGTCCCCACATGTATAGGGTGACATGGTATTTGTGTGTGTTTGTGTATGTGTGTGTGTGTGTGTGTGTGTGTGTATGTATGCACGTGCACGTAGGCGACAACAGTCGGCGAATGCCGTAAAACGCTCTCAAAATATACAACTCTTTAATAACAGAATGAACCCCAATTTTCTGAAAAGAAAAAAAAACAGTTGCGTTTCGTCTCTATGGCACTAGGTGTCCTTGTTTTAATGTCCATCGCTTCTATGCACAACATATGAAAAGCAATCCAAACTGTCAGTGGAACACTCTGAACTGTGTCGTGGTCACCAGAGACCCCTCTTTGTGAGCAAGTTCATAGGACAATTGTCCTGCTGACTCATGGGGCTGCTGACAGAACAACCTGGACAGAGCTGGCCTTGCAGAGACCTAAAGAAGGTGCCACACATATCCAACTGGATGTTTGCGGATTCCGCAGGGGGGGGGGCGTTCGAACGCAAAACTTTGAAGAAAAGCAAATGGCTGAATAAACATTTCGTAGGACATGTCCGTCGGAAAGCTGTTTGCGTGGTTTGGGTTGAGAGAGGGTTGCGTGATTGTGTCTGTGGGAGAGGGAGCTCGTCCGTTTTGCAGCTTTAAAAGCTAAATCGACGTGTCGGCATCATCGGTATTCCTCTGACGGTGGTGTGTCCTTTCAGGCCATGGTGACAATGTCAAATGCTTCTACTGCGACGGAGGGCTGAGGAACTGGGAGCCGGGGGACGACCCCTGGCAGGAGCATGCCAAGTGGTTCCCACGGTCTGTCCCTGCAGGAGCCACCACAAGTTGACACAGATAACACAATTTGCCTTTATGCTGCTTTGCCTTCTTCGGCAGTAGGAGCTGATAAATGTTGTCTTTTTTCAGTGCAAACTTGATATGGTGCATCCCAAATTTACAGCCCTTGCATGGGTGACCAAAGCTATACATATCTCTCTGTGTTTCGCCTCCTAGGTGTGAGTTTCTGATCCAGTCGAGGGGGCAGGAGTACATCAACAACATCCAGGATGCTCACTTCCACCTTGGCGAGACTGTGGTGAGAACCTTCATTTCCCTCCTCCGCTCAATCTGTGATCACATGTACACCACACTCACCTCCGTGTTAGCATATGCCACTTCAGTCATCATGGCTACACTCTCTCATGGCATGGAGAGAATCCTGAGTTTGATTTCATTTCTAGGGTGGATCACAGACACCCATGTCCAGAGAGATCAACCCGGGAACCGGTGAGTAACTGAGACCTGGGATGTGGCAGGATCCCTTGAGCGTGTACCGAAAAACCTTCAAAAACCTGCTCCATTCTTGTTAATTGGGCCCACAGCGAACAATGATGGCAGCCTCTTGGTTTGCGGCCAGTACTTTTTCGATACCTATGGTGAAACGGGTCAAAACACACAACCCTGGCTGGGTCTTGCTAGCTTGGACAGAAATGAAGGGGCGGAGCAATCGCTGCTCGTTACACCGAGAGATGGGCCAAGAGGATCAAATGATTAATATCCATTTACACACGCATCTGGTTCATTAAATGATCCTTAAATCCGCTTGGTGAGGCTCCCTATATTCACACATTGACACTCCGGGTTGGGATGAATTGGGACGTGATAAAACGCTTTTCGCCAGAAGCGCTTAGAGCCCCAAATCAGAGGGACACCGAACAGGCCCTCTTCGGAGAAACAAGATAAAATCTGCTCAGTTCTCCTGGTTGAGCTGCTCAAAATAAATAAATGAATAAACAAATAAATAAAATCAGATTGGATGTTCAGCGGCCTGAGCTGACCTGCACACTAAGGGAGGGGGGTGCGAGAGGGAACCAACAGATCGTGGAAGAGTCGTGGACACGCTCCTAATCAGCTGGTGTAGTCGAGGTTTCTGTAGGCTGATACGTGACTAATTTCCTACAAAGGGGTCGATTCATTTATTTCCACACACGCAATGCTGATTAGCGCAATCGCTCCGAGCCGCTTTGCTTGCACGAAACCCAAATGATGTGCCTATACGGCGTGCCTCTTGGCCCACTTGTCAAAGTCAAAGCCGCTACCCGGGTGATATTTAGACTGCGCGCTGCAATAAGACTGTTTGCCCTGTCTCCTTGACCTTTCCCTTTCTCTCGTCTCCCAGATGTGGTGGGAGGTCTTGAGGCTTCCTCTGCCATGCTCTCTCCTGTCGTGCAGACAGTGTTGCAGATGGGCTTCGAGACTAGCCTAGTGGAGAGCCTAGTCCAGACCAAGTACCTTTTGACTGGGTTGTACTACACCTCCGTGTCCGACCTGGTCACTGACGTATTGCAGGCGGAGGAGGAGGATAGACAGAGAGGGCCACAGAGCAGAGGTACACCTTTCTAGATGACTCAAGGAATCATAGCTTGGCAAGCCTATTTCCTTCCCCCATAAAATACCCTCAAATTACCAGCTCCTCCTTAGTAAACGCTTGCCTCTCACACACAATGTGGCTTGGTGTTCACCCGAATGAGTAAAAAAATACAAACGAGCGGAATATCGACATCATATTAGACGTCAGACTGGACGTCACAGAGCCACAGTACGTTCAATTCATCTCCACGTTAATCTTTTTTTTTGGTCCGTCAGAGCCAGAGGTGAGGCAGGGCCCCAGCGCTGGAAATGTGAGGACACCCATAAGAGAGAAAGGTCAGAGGTCAAACTCTACAGGGGGTCTTAGTTTAAAAAAATAATAATAAAAGGGCCACTTATTTAACTAAAAAGGCTAAAATGCTTCTCACAGCTGACATTTTATTGCCCCTTTGAGGCGACCATTGCTTATCATCATCATCACAATCATGAATCAAGAGCAAGTAGCTTACACGGGTTTGGTTTACTTGTCTAAATGTGGTTCTACATGTGTGTGTGTCCCTGTTGTGTCCTCAGCAGTGGGGGACCCCAGTCCGGAGGAACTGCTGAGACAGCTGCAGGAGGAGAGGACCTGTAAGGTGTGTATGGACAAGCTAGTGTCCATTGTCTTCATTCCTTGCGGTCATCTGGTGGTGTGTAGCGATTGCGCTGCCAGCTTACGCCACTGCCCCATCTGCAGAGCCGTCATCCGGGGCAGCGTCCGTGCCTTCATGTCCTGAGAGTGTAGCGTGCAGCGTGAACACGAAGCGTTAACACGAGTGGCCTTAAGCCTTCCCTTAAAAAACCACAAAAAAAAACCCCACAAAAAAACAAACGGATTTTGCTCCCCACACTGGTTAAATGCATTACTTTCTTGGCTTTTGCTGATATTGTAAGAGTTCATGTACATTTTTTTCTACAATAAACATTTTTAACGGGCCCATTTTTGCGTGGTTATTATCAATTTTAAGAGAGTGCATTCGGAGGTTAGAACTCACGGGACGAATGAAACGCGAGAGATCATCGACAACAGCACAATTAACTGATATATAAGATAATCAAAAGTTCTTTAATTAACAAATGGCTATTTACAACACAAAGCACAATTCTGGACAAATACAATTACACCATTAGGTCACATGGAGCTTGGGGCTGCAGAGAACACACACACACACACACACACACACACAAAAAAAAGAGGAGAAAAATACAAAAAGCTCTTTTCCACTTTCTATACAAAGAGACGGAATTATCTACAAAGAGGTGGACTCTTTTCCAGTGGAATCTAACACATACACAACAATAACAGGTTTAAACTAATGCAAATCACTTGGGTGTGGGGGAGAGGCTGTATTGCACTGAAAGGAAGACTTTTATTCATACATAGTGATTTTAGAAGCATTTGGTCCCCTTGCTTATGAGGTCACAATACGGGGAACACTACGGGTTTACCACTCGGTCATCACAATAGTAGCTACAGTTGCCTCAGGTGTGCAGACTGTCAACAGCATACAACGATGTGTAAAATATTGCATCTTGACAGTGGAAATACGATCACTCAAGCCAAAATGGTTCAGTGGCAGAGGACCAACGTCACTCGGAAATGAATCAGGACGAGGTTGGGGATTCACAGTTATTTCTGAATCCCTCACAGCTTTTTTAAAAAAATTTTTTTTACCGTCTGTCTGGCAGCATAGTGTCTCTAATGACACAACAGAATCTGATTTTATAACTGCATATGGTACACTTGTTATACCGGGGGGAGACTGCGAAAAGGCTGAACTAAATGCTCCAAAGGTTGCAAGGGTTGTGTTCGCATCACGGATGGCAGCAATTACCCGGACGAGAATTCAAATCATCAGGAACGCCAATTCAGCTGATAACCAGAGGATGCTGTCTTCATCAGGGCATAACAGAAGAAGAACGGGCAACAACAAAAAAAAAGACATACAAACATACAGCGGGAAACATGCAGGACACAATGTTTGATCCCCCTACATGCAAACATTACCCGTGCCATGCCCATTCATCTGCTTTTAAGGTTTACTGTCCCTTGAGCAATAATAAGAAACCAAACAGAAAAGGAAAGAGAGAGAAAAAAAACAAACTAAAAACAAAACATGATTGACATTTTTAGGAGCAGAGCCTTTCACATTGTACATGAGCACATTTACCACCAGAGGGCAGTAGAGATGTACAAACAGTAAGGCACCGGTCTCCTTGCTCCGTCTGAGAGCAGTAGATTGACCATGTCTAAACAAGTGGTAGAAGCTGAAAGGCTTGCCATTTTTTTAATAGCACACTTGAGAAAATAAAGATATGACGCGGTTACGCACTTTTGAACTAATGTTGTGGTATGTTACTGGGTCGGACTTAATCTTACTAAGACATAGCAGAAGGTTTTAAAGCGGCAGTAGACAACTTTTGTTTTTGCTTTAACTTATCATTGTGGAGTAAATGTTGACTGCAGCGTGATGGCTATAGAATAATGACACCATCGGCGTTCAGACTGGTTCCCAATAAGCACCAACTCGCTTTCACTCTGCTACTCCGCCTGCCACCGGCTATGATGTCATGGGGGAAAATGAAGGCTCGATTTACAGCCCAAAGGAAGTGCGTCAACCGTTGTGCAACCAAAATAGGAAGAGGATAGCGCTTTTGTTTTCGCCGGTAGCTATCGACAGCTATCCCCGGTAGTGGAAACGGCGGACGGCCTAACAACCGAAGTGACAGTGGGAACTCTACCAGGCAAGAGAAGAAGAACCCCCGCTGACGGAGGAGGAGAAGAAGGCGAAGACGGACAGTGGCAGAAACAGAGGTGAAACAAGAGTTAACCTCGGACGAGCATTCACTCGCTCGATGGAGCGAGCTCCGGTGTTGTGTCCAACTCGGTTTCCCCGTCGAGATCCGTTTCCCCCTAGCCATACGAAAGCGTTCACATGGAAACAGGTTAGCTGTCTGTGACGAATAGGGTAAGGTAAGCGTTAGCTTAAAGTTAGAGTTAGGTTGAGGTTAGGTTAATCAAGCACCCTGGTGTTGTATCGAACTCTGGTTGGGGGGGGGCAGATCTCGATGGGGAGACAGGGTTTGACACAACACTTGGGACGTGAAAGTGTTCCAAATTGGGGGGGGGGGTCTATAGCCGCTTTAATTATGATGGCACCTGAACATTTTCAGAGGATAACAGTTCATGTTATTTTGAAATCAATTAATATATGTTATTTATATTGCTACCATATCCAACTTTTTTTCAAAACATGCCATAAAACTACCACAACTGAGAATCTATATAGTTGTATTGATAAAGATAGCAATGCTCTGGTACTTTTTGTTTGTTTGTTTTTAAAAAAAATGTTTTTCGTTGTTGCTTTTCTATAATTGTGCCACCTTCACACCTGATGGTTTCACGACCACGCACACCCAATGCAGACTTGTTGTGTGCAAGACAGACAGTAAACCAAACCCATTTCGCATCGCTATTGTATCTCGTGAAATGGAAAACACAGTGTGTAACCGTTTTGCGTGTGTGTAGCGATTATCCCCGTCAGCAGTGGGATCTGTCAGCAGTTGGAGGCCAGGAGCTGTGCAGCCTTTGTTTAAAGCAGAGAGAAAAGCAACGAGTCTGCTTTCGGCACGTCGTCTAACACAAACACTTGATACATCGCAGAGAGAAACACTGATTTGGCCGTTGCTAGAATAATACAGTTATAAGACTCCAGAAATAAAAGGTAAGACTCGCACGTCCGTTCCTTAAGAAAACCCCTCCTCTCACACGCCCGTGCTCTATTGCATTCTTGCAAGTTAGTTTGCATTTCAAGCTGACCGAAATTCTTCTCTTTTTCTTTCAATATTTATGTTTTCTATTTTTTAACAGGAGCCCCTGTAGGTTCAGCTCCTTTGTTTCCTACCCTCCTCTCCCTGCCTCTTCCTGCTTTGCTTGTGTATTTATGCATGTAGATCCTGGCCTAAAGTAAACATGCAGCACACAATGGCTCATTCCACCGGCTCCACTGTAATTCAGCCCTCCGGCCACGATGTGAGCCAGCCCGGCAACAACAGTCTCAACCACGGAGTCCTCCAGGGCACACCGCCACAGACCGGGCAGTCCCTCATTACGCACATAATGTATTTATATCTGAACGCTGTACATGTTTTATATAAAACGGTTATACCGACCGTTATGGGCAGCTCATGGCGATCTGACCTCAGCAGAAAATTAAACACAAAAGAAGAGATTTGATACTTTCTCAAGAATACAATGTGAGGCTTTGTTACTTTGTTACTGTAACCCCACACACACACACACACACACACACACACACACACACAGACACACGTACACCCCTTCATCCCTCCCAAAAACCCAAAAACAATGGATCCCAGCTGAAAAGTGCAGGCATTTCCAGGCAGCACAACAGTAAATAACACGTTTGAAGAACTGTAGAAATGAAGTAAAGGAAGGAAGGGAGGAATGTCTTGCAATGCCCCAGCACACTGGGGTGGTTGTGTCAGAACGGCCATTTTGTCTCTGTGGGAACTTGCTGGGTCACCGCCCTCCTGGACCCTGTCCTATTTACGTAGACCTTGAAAGAACAGACACAGAAAGCAGAGGGTTAAATGGCTGATGTGCAACACGCACACGCGCACACGCGCACACACACACACACACACACATACACACACGTGTGTGTATGTATGTGTGTTCCCCCTCATGTAAGAGACAGAGCTGATTAAACTGTCAAGAGGCTAATAATATATTTTCATTTTGATAGAGAATTATTAAATGACTTTCAAGGCATGCAGTTATTACGTTTCGCCCAAAGCTTAATTGATGAATCCAATTTTGGTGTAAATCCTGCGTATTTTCAATCGTTGCCTAATTTGCACAAGTGTCTGCAGTGTTTGGACACACACACGAAGAGATAGAAACTCACACTACCACTTTACAGTGTCATGACAAGCCTGCATAGTCCCCCGAAGCCCCAAGACAGGATACAGGTTTTAAGATTGCTGCTTATTCCCGAGACAGACACTGAGTCATTCCCTGAACACTGAAAAGCCCCTGCTTCAAACTATGTTAGACTGCACTGAATATCTGTTGGACCCCAAATGAAAGACATTTTCTCATTCGTAAATAGCGCTCTTCGAAAAGGCAAGAATCCAACCTTGAAATCTGCAGCAAAAGTAATCCGTGCATATAAACCGTAGATGGGCAAAATAGGCAAACGATATACTGAATACCGTATTCATACACAGGTACGAAACATAGTCATATTAACACACAAACACACACACAAACACACACGGATATGGGTGGCATGACAGCACAGTCATACTTACAGGTACATGGGCTTTAAGAGAAGATGAGATGGTTTCTCATTGACATGGTAGAGTGGGAATGGGTCAAATCCACCAATAAAATCAACTGAAATCAAAAGGATCAAATACAAAATAATGGAGTGATTCAACAAACAGACAATGACAGAACAAATCACTAAAGGAAATCAAACCAACAAAAAAAAAAAGAATTTAAAAATGACACAGAAAAACAGTTGAATAATAAAAAAAACACATGAGAAGGAATGTGATAATGGAGTGATGTGGGGAAAGTGGGAACACGTGACGTGGAAGTAATGAATGGTGGACTGTCCGCCAAGGACGGAGGAGTTTAAAGTTGTGTTGTAGAAACAAAAGTCCCATCCGCCAACAAACAATTCCTGCGAAAAGCTTTTAAAGAGAAACAAGCATGACTTTCAACATTACCTCTCTATACATGGTGTAGGCATAGCATGTAATAATACTAAACAGGGATGCTGGAGCCTATTCCAGCAGTCATTGGGCGGTAGGCGGGGGGACACCCTGGACAGGCCGCGAGTCCACCATAGAGCCAACACACACTCACACACACACACATTCACACCTAGGGACAATTTAGTATGGCCGATTCACCTGACCTCCATGTCTTTGGACTGTGGGAGGAAACCGGAGCACCCGGAGGAAACCCACGCAGACAGGGGGAGAACATGCAAAACTCCACACAGAGGATGACCAGCCCGGGGCTCGAACCCAGGACCTTCTTGCTGTGAGGCGACCGCACTAACCACTGTGCCACCGTGCCGCCTGAATGGTGACTGTAAACACGGTAATTCTCACTCCCTGGTTTGCTGCTAACTTTGGTGGGCTACATCATGTACTGTATTGCATAAGAAAATGTCAATAAAAACACTACACGCTACACTCATGCCACTTTCCTGCACAATTTCAGACACACAGAAGACTGCTTCTGTGTCTCTGGGAGATAATGTTGTAAATTGTGATTGTTAGAATCCATTCCTCCTCCATCTGCACCCGCCATGGTCTTATCCAACTCAATCTCATTTGCTGAATATACTGGACCAAGGTCAGACTGTCTAAAATTAAATGTGATATCGACCCTCTCTATGCGATAGATGCGCGCAGGCTCCGGCTACATTGATTCACATGTTTTGACTCTGCCCAACATTGTTAACTTTCTGGAAGTCAGTTTTTGACTTTATTTCCAAAGCATTAAAAAACCCTGGACCTTTCCCCACTCGTCAAGTTTCTTGGCCTCGCACACAACAATTTTCCTCTCTCCACCTCCCAGAAAGATGCCCTGGCCTTCTCCACCCTAATCGCCAAACGGTTGATCCTCATGGACTGGACGTCCACTCAACCACCTTCTCATATACACTGGATTAGAGATTTAATGAGTTGCTTGCATCAAGAAAAATTACCGTATTTCCTGGACTATAAGTCGCACTCAGCCCAAAAACATGTTGTGAGAAAAAAAACAACATTTGAGTCGCTTTGGTGTAAAAGCCGCATTTATATAGTATATATGTAATGTAATGTAATATATATAGTGTTACCATAGAAACTGAATTAGTAGAATGGACATTCCCATTCAAATCAACATAGCAGGATGGGCAGAGCGGCGGCCATTTTTATTTGAACCGCCGCCATTGCAAAGAACTGTGACCGTTGCAGCGGGCTAACTTCCGAATTAACTCTGGTATAAACCAACTTGCAGCAAATTGCGGACTCTATTCGTTCTGCTTTTTTTTTTAAGTCGCGAACTCACTTAAGTTAGGTTTTACAGTATCAACCAAACGAGCGATGGAGTAACGCGAACATTTACGGCCACACTGACGTATGTTGTCACCATGACAACTAACAATAATCGCCATTTTCTTCTGAACTACTCAAACGACCTCGGCAAAAAGTTCAATTTCCGTTCTACTCTCATTCGATTTCTATGGCGGTACTGTATTTTCAATTGAGTCACAAGATTAAACAGTGTCACCTGGTGGCCTTAGTTGAAATGCAGCGCATTCGTCCGACAAAATTACATTGTGTACATCGATTGGGACTATAAATCGCAGGACCAGCCAGACGAGTAGGGAAAACAAACCAAAAAACAAATAAAAAACCCCCCAGCAATTTATAGTCTGGGGAATATGGCAGATATACACGACAATACAAGGCAGAGAAATTTCATTATATTTGCAACCCATTTATTTCTCCCATCTCTTCGCTCAGCGCCGGTGAGCTCTCTCCTCCACTGACACCCCAGGTCTAATTCACTCTCGAATATCCCCATGAACCAAAATCTACCTCATACCAACATCCATCCAGAGATATCACCCCTTATTTTTTTTTAAATTGTGGATTTATTTATTTTTTTCTGTTGTGACAGTGTCTAAATCAGTCGTTACTGTCAGGGTGTGTGTATGTGTGTGTGTGTGTGTGTGTAGGGTTGTTATATGTTAAGTCTTTGTCATCTATTGTTATGTTTTGTCTTCTCACTTACATGAAAATAATACAAAGTTTAAAAAAAAATGTGATTTTTTTTCTTTCCCCTTTTAATCTGTGTATCTGCTGTGAGCCCGAGGGGAACCGGGGGAGCGGGAGAAAGTTGGCCAGCTGTCAAAATAACCTAAGCCTTTTTTATCACTCAGAGGCAGAGGTGACCTTCACTCAGACATCAACCCCACCTCCCGACTCCCTTCTGTTCATTTTCCCACCAAAGACTTGGGGCCCGTGGGCAGAGTGCAGAGAGAGCATACAAGTGGTAAGTCAGGTAGAGCAAGAAAAAAAGCATAGATTCAGCGAGATCGGTTCAAGAACAAAAAATAGGCTTGCGTCTGTTTGTGTGTGTGGGGTGGTGGTGGGGCAATGGTGCAAGAAGGGGGGGTGTCACTCTTGTCAATCTAATTGACGAGGGGGGGGGGGGCAAGGGAGATTAGGTTAGAGGAGGCCATGTGGCATCAGTCAGCATGTACAAGAGCCAGGGACGTGAGCCTCTTTCGTAAACACCAAACACGGGGGGGGGGGGGGGAAGAAGAAAAGTGACGAAAGATGCAATCTGATCCAATGGAGAAAGACAGCGAACAAATGCTAAGTCGCGGTTCAAGAGGATAAACGTCGTGAGAAAAAAACACAACATGAGCCAGCCATGGAAACTACTGTGGGCTGTGGGGGGGAGGGAGGGGAGGGAGGGGGGAGAAACAAAAGACAGCCAGACACTGATAACGAGAAGAAGAAACAGGGGTTGTCTGGTGAATACTGATAGGTAGGCAGGATGGCTGGGGAGCGCAACAGGGCTCTGAGGGTGGCCTAGTGCCTTTTGCCGGCTTACTGGGAATCTCTGATTTATCTGTCTGGCATCAGACACACACACACACACGCGCACACGCACGCACGCACACACACACTCACACAGAACACACATTGTAATATACACATACGTAACAGATAACTGCTCTACGGTGTACCAGGGATTTTCTCATCAGGGGCACACAAACATCCACGCCCTGCTATTAAAAGCAGAATATGGTTAGGAGGTCATGATGGATATTGTTTCCCTTCTGTGATCCAACCACCTTCGAGTGTGTGTGTGTGTGGGGGGTGGGGGTGGACAAGGGAGAGACGGACAGACGGACAGACGGAGACAGATATTTTGAGCTATATTGCTATTTGCCAGTAGTACAAAGAAGAACAGGGTTAGCTCTGTGTCCTCCATGTCAGGACAAGAAACAAGATTTTCATCCATGTCAGCGGATGCTAGAAACGACAGGTATGTAGGTCAGTGATCAAGCCATCTATCTGACACTGCGAAGCAAGTGGGGAGTGCTGTCAGGAGGTTACAGATTTACTTTGCACAGAAACAAAAGAAAACAGTGTATATCAGAGGACTTAAACTTAACCATGACAGACATGGACTGTCGGTCTGCATGGCCACTAGGTCTCCTATTGTGTGTGTGTGTGTGTGTGTGTGTGTCAGTAGGAAAGAGAGAGGGGGGGGGGGTAGAGAGAGACAGAGGCTGACACTGAGATGAAAGACAGACAGCGGAGATAAGGACAGAGTGGGAAGAAGACCACAGTG